>NW_007253579.1:88709-109604 GCF_000164805.1 Carlito syrichta | reverse complement strand
TCCTTCTCCTTCTCTCTCCCCCTTCCCCCATCCCTCCCTCCCCCTTTCCTCTTTCCTCCTTTCCTCTGTGAGTCTCTCTCTCTCTCTCTTCCTCCTCCCTCTCTGCTATGTCAGGAAATAGCAAGAAGGCTGTGTACCAAATCAGCCAGCACCTTGATCTTGGACTTCCCCCAAGGTCAGGTCCCTTTCCAGTATACCAGCTGGGGCCTAAGGAGAGATAGAATTTTCAGTTCCATTTCTGCTCAAAAACATTTCCAGCTCAAATGCACCACTCTCTAGAATTGTTAGATTTTGTAAAACCAAGAAAAACTTATTTTAGCAACCATCTGTATTCCTCAAATGCTGTATGCAACTGAAGTATTATTTATCTAAACAGGGTGACTTTTCTATTTTTAAACTTCAATTATGCATCACTGTATCACTGGAGCAGTGGTCCTCAGCCCTAGGCCCTGCATCTAAAGTATCTGGGAAACGTGATAAAAATCCAGGTTCCTGGACAGACCTAGGCAATCCTCAGTAGTTATAACGTGGGAATGGGCCTCTATATCTATTTGTGTTTATTTACTGCACCCGTTGACAATGGTTTTCTCAGGAAAGACAAACTGGTGATGAAGAATAACCGTGGAAGGAAGATTTATTTTTACTCTGTATGATTTTTATCATATGAAATTTTCAAAAACCAATGTTCACAGTCATGGTGATGGAATGATTAATTTAGTGAGAAATATTTGGGATCCCTTAAAAACAGTGCATGTGCAGATTCACCTAGAGGAGCTCAGGCAGCCTGGCTAGCTGGACTTCCTGGAGGAGACAGTGAGTTGTGGAGTCCCAGGGTCTGCATCTGCTCTGCCAACCCGGTACGAGATCCTGTGCTCCATTTGTTCACTTTTCTGAGCATCTCATCCACTAAATCTGAATAGTAGATAGGACCTACCCAGCAGAGTTAAGACTAAATTAAGATGATATATGTGAAACAGATATATGTAAAGTATTCCACAGGGCTTAGAACACAGCAAGCCTTCAGTACATCATAGATATGATCATTATTTTTACCCCATAGCCCCTGCACTGGAATAGAAGTTATTGAAATGAACAGAACTGAATGATTTTGGAAAGAAAATCTCTTCTTTGTCTCATAAAACCAAATTAGTTGACTTAAAGCCTGAAACTGGATGTGCTAAAACAGATTCCGTATACCCTGCTAAGTGCTAATGGTCAATATTTCTCACCTCAGTTTTCCTGCCATCAGCACCAATCTGAGAAACTAGAACTCCTGGGGCATTTTAATTTAGAGTCGTAAATGTGTGCATTCATAATATTCTTGGACATCTTCTACACTACTTTGAAGCTTTGGCTTATTGCCTTGTGTTTTCATTTATTTTTTCCCTTAGAGATGTAAATAACTATATAATCCAATATTTGAGAAAGAGAAAGAAGGAAAAGAACAGTTCATCATTCCACCACCTAAACATAATAACTTAAAGCCGGGCTCGGTGGCTCAGCCTGTAATCCCGTGCCTTTGGGAGGCTGAGGTGAGTGGATTGCCTGAGCCCGCGGGTTCGAGACCCGCCTGGGCAGTGAGACCTCATCTCTACAATAAATCAAAAAATCAGCCAGGCATGGTAGCGCATGCCTGTAATTCCGGCTACTCGGAAGGCTGAGGCGGAAGGATCGCGGAGCCCAGCAGGTTGAGGCTGCGGTGGCCGGGAGCAGCCACTGCACTCCAGTCTGGGTGACAGAGTGAGACTCCAACTCAAAAAAAATAAAAAATAAAAATAAACATAATAACTTAATAAATTTTGGTATTTATTTTTGCTACGCTGTTAATGTGTGAGCTGTAATGATTATAAGCTTTATAATCATGCTGAACACAGCTTTGCCTCCCAATTTTTCTTTTAACAGTGTATTGCAAATATTTTCCTTGTTATGGCAAAGTCATTGTAACCACACTTTCAATTAACTGCATAGTATTCTGCTGAGTGACTATACTACTATATTTTTAACAATTTCACTATTGTCTAACATTTTAGTTTATTCCAATTTTTTATGTTAATAATACTATAATAAACATCTTTGTATGTAGCTATTTTATTGAATTAGGAATTATTTCCTAGGCTATATTCATACAAGTGGCTTGTCTTTTATTTTAGAAATATAAAATTACATTAGTGACGGTTTTATCCTAATTAGGCAAACTTAGAAAAGTCACAAAGATTTCATGTTAACATGCTTCCTCCCTGGTTTCCAGGGGAATATTTCCAGTTATCAGGGGAATTGTTTTTTGCAAAGCAACAATGAGGCAGCCTGTGATCTACCAGAGACAAACAGAATTGCGAAAAGGTTAAAGGGCATCACTTTATTTGGTTGCTACAGCTTCCACATCAATTTTGAATTACAACCCAGAAACAAAACAAAGTTTTGAAAAGTGGCAATGCCTGTCATCCAAATTGCAGCTCTTGTTCCACATGCGAACAGAAGGAAAAGAAACTGCCATTGGCTCCCCCCATTTAAAGAAACCCTCACTGTGAAAATGAACATGCATACTAACTGAAATAACCCTTTGATACCATTCACAACTATCTGGTAAGTTTCTAGCACTGCCTTGATGGCAGTAATTCATTCATCTTCCATTATTCCAGGGAGATGGTAAATCTATTCCAATTAGAACTCATTTATATTAATAGCCATGTACATTTATTAAGCACTTCCAATGTGCTAGTGTTCTTATATACGCTACACATATATTAACTTTCATCCCATTTTATGGAAGGCACACTGAGGCACAGAGAGAATGTCATTTTCTGAAGATAACACAGTTAGTCGGTGGTGGAACTGGGCTTCAAACCCATGTATTCTGGCTTCAGAAGTCATTGTTTTAACCAGTCCCAGACACTCCTACTGTTTTTGTTGTCTGCAGCTCGGGCAGGATCTCCTGGTTTCCCTTAGTGCATTAATTTTCTATTACTGCTATAATAAATTGCCACAAACTTAGTGGCTCAAAGCAACATAGTTATTATCTTACAGTTCTGGAAGTCAAAAGTCTCAGGGGCTCCTAGGGCCACATTTCTCTTGGGGGCTCTGGCGAGAAGCCTTCTCCTTGCCTGCTCTATCTTCTAGAAGCAGGCCACATGTTTTGGCTGAGGGCCCCTTCCTCCATCTCAAAGCCATCAGCGTAGCATCTTCTCTCATTGTTTCCTTCCATCCTCTCATCGCCTTCTTTCTATGGTTCTGACCCTCTGCCTCCTTCTTAAAAGGACCCTTGTGGTTGCATTGCTGGGCCCACTCGGTTAATCTAGGGTAACCTTCCCATCTCAAGATCCTCAACTTAATCACATCTGCAAAGCCCCTTTTGCCATATAATGTAACACTCACGGGTGCTGGGGACTAGGACCTGGACATCTTTGGGAGGCCAGTACTCAGCACACCTGGGACATAAATAAAGGTATAAGACCACTTGAAAAGACAAAAGTGTAGCTTCATAACTACTTTTCTGGAGTCTTTGCCAGAAGGCAAAACTATTAGATTAAGAATCCCAGCAATTCCAACAGAGTCAGCAGTAGGAGACAGAAATCACATAAAAGGAACATAGATCAATCCCTCTGTTTCTGAGCCTCTAATATGTTCCACAGACTTCATCTAACTTGTTTCATTGTGTCATAACAAAACTGGCAGGGAGCAGCCTTGTCCCCAAAACAGAGATGAGAAAAGTGAGGCTTAGATCGTTATGGAACTCTCCTGAAGTCACACTAAGCTTGTGACTAGCCACCCAGGTGGCTCTAACTTCAAAGTTCAGGTATTGTTCACCATGGCAAAACAACTGACGTCAAATTTGATCAAAATGAACAGCACCTTTTAAAGACATCAAGCAACGGGGATCTATGATAACAGGAGGCAATCCTCTGCCCACGCCCTCCATCACCATCCTCTATGTTAACAGCATGCACTTCTAGCACCTATTTCCACATGTATTTATCTACCTACGTGTTTATTATCATTTCTCCAGACAAGACAAACATCTTGTCTGTTTCATATGGCTGTTGCACTACCTCTGAGCACAGACCAGACACATAGTAGGCACTAAATGAATGTTTGTGTAACAAATGAATAGCACTCCTTTGACCCAGAGATAATCCAAGTGAGTAAATCCAACCACTTGCAACATGGATAGGATGCTAAAAATGAGCAAACACTCCAAATAGATTTCTCAACAGCCAATATAAACAGCAATGAATACAAGTTAATGCACAGTCTCTCTGGGAAACACATTGGGACCTAATTCAGAGCCTGTGTTCTCTTTTTAAAAACTGATTTCTAACCAGTTTATTGCGCTAAAAGGATATGCTTCAGTTATCATTAAAATTTAAAGGAAAGATTATCTTTCTGAAACACATGAGCCGAGAGAGCAAGAAAAACCTCAATGTAACCAAAGTCAAGAGGTGTGTCAGTAAAGTTGCAGCCTCTATAGATGGAGACAAGAATTCAGAGACATTGATTCATTATGTTTCTCAAATTGAAAAGTTACAGAAGCCGGGCTCGGTGGCTCAGTCTGTAATCCCGCACCTTTGGGAGGCAGAGGTGAGTGGATTGCCTGAGCTTGCGGGTTCAAGACCCGCCTGGGCAGCGAGATCTCATCTCTACAATAAAATCAAAAAATCAGCCGGGCGTGGTAGCACATGCCTGTAATTCCGGCTACCCAGAAGCCTGAGGCGGAAGGATCACCAGGGCCCAGCAGGCGAGGCTGCGGTGGCCGGGAACGGCCACTGCACTCCAGTCTGGGTGACCCAGTGAGACTCCAACTCAAAAAAAAAAAAAAAAAGAAAAGTTACAGAGCCACCACCATAATACTGTGTGCTCCTTACTCAACCCCTACAAAATGGGTCACGTCAGTTTCTAGCCCATCCTCTCAAGCACACATGTCACTAGGGAGAGCAACCTAGAGTCGTAGAGGTAATAGTCTCTCTTTCATGCATATAGTTGAATTTCCAAGTTGACCATCTGCACACATCCTTTTTGATGGGACCTAAAGTGGATCCCTCTCATGGCAGCTGTTCACCTCATGTCTATTTGGCTCTCATAGAGTGCTGTACCCTTCCTTAGGGCAGATAAGTGGTTTAATCATCTTTGACTCTCTAAATTTAGCAGTTGGCACCTGTGTGTGGGATGAATAAATAGAGCCTTTATTATGATAAAGCATGATTATTGAGAATTTCAGAAAATAAGAGAAAGGGAGAGAACAACAGACATAGTTCCATGCTCATAACAAAAAAAAGAAGTCACAGTCATTATATTTTTTCTCTGGTCTTCTTTTTTTTTTAATTGTAGAGTGTTTTTTCCTTTCTTATTCTTTTTCTTCTACAAAATTATACACATGAATTTCATGTCAGGACTTTTGAACTAAATATTATAACCTAAGTGTTGCCCTGCCCCGTGACCTCTCATAGTTCTGAAGCTTGATTAAAGCTAAAGAATGTTCGAATACTGCTTTTGGGGGTAGAAACACATTTTCTACCATGGAATGCATTATTAGCTTCAACTCTGGTGTGATCAGAAGAGAATTCTGCCTGCATCCCAGCCATTACAAATCAGGATTTACTTCCCCAACTTGACTAGAATATCCCTTTGTTTTGCCTCCTTTACAATTTAGAGTCTGTGACCTAAATTTAGAATCTCTCCATTTCTCCTCGGTGTGATAAGCTGTAACAGCCTTCTAAATCTCTCAGTAGAAACTTCCAGCAAGAGTCTTTTGGCAAAACATGGAGTCAGTCACTCTGATTCCAGTATTGTTCTTTTTTTTTTTCCTACTAAAGTAAATGTTTTCATGAACTCGCAAAATGTGTTAGTCATAGCCATCATAGAGTTCCAGTTGATGATTTAAAAACAAACTAGGCTTGGGATAAAATTCAAGATGCCTTCCATACTCCAAATTCGTTCCTAGTCAACAGAGCATAGGGGCCAATGCCTTGAAAACCAAACATATTTTTATGAAACCAAACATCATAAAACACGAGTGTGCATACCCTTACATCACTCAGGCAGCTAAGATTAATAGGCATGCTGAAAGCATTTGCTTCACACTTGCTCAACCGAGCAAATACATCTCTTCACAAAACACATCCAAAATCTTGGCCATTCCCAGATGTCTAAAATGCAAGACTCTTTGCTTTCAAATTCCTCAATGAGAAAGCACAAAAGAGAATTCAGATCTTTAACCAAACGTTTAGGTCTGGCACCAGGAAGAGGCGGAGCTAGAATTGTGCACTGAAGAACCAAAATATGTATATATATATGAGGAGGAGGAAGAGAAAATACACTAAGAAAATATACTATATTATCAATTATTTATTTCTTTGAGAAAGAGGATGTTTCTTTTTACCCACACAGAATATTTTCCATTGGGTAAGAAAAGTGAGTTTGTTTTGGTTTTAAACAGCATTTATTTACTTGTTTCCAAGGCCAAAAGAATATGCTTATTGCTCCTTGAAAAAGTTGAAAAATACAATAGAAATGAGAAGAGAAAACACAAATCCATCACGAATCCTCTACACAGCAATGTAGCCACATTAATATCTTGGTGTTGGGCCTTCTTATCTTTTTTATTTGATATATTTTAATGAATGTAGCAAACTAGAGACACTATTTGGTAGCCTACGTTTTTCTTTAAGCAATATATTACAAATATTTGCCTTTGTCATTTAATGTTCTTGCAGAACATAGATTTTAAAGACACAAACCAGTCCTTTTACTGATGTGCCATTGAGTTGGCCTATCTCTAATTGTAGAACAAATCACTTATAACCTCAAAAAAGTGGTGTTACACTGTGATCAACACCATTGTACATACAGCTTTGGCTATGTATTTTTATTGTTTTCTTCCAATTAAATCCAAGAGTGAAAGTGCTAGGAAAAAGGTTTGGCACAATTTTCAGACTTTTCATATATATTTGCTACTACAAATGTTGTGCTTCTATAAGATAATACCTCTATATTTTTGTACAAACCATCTATGAATGTGCCTGTTCTTTAGTTGGTTTTTATTCTGTGTGTCTTTACCAAACAAATAGGCCATTAGAAATTATTTCCTCTTGCTACTCATTTACTCATTGAACAAGTATTTATACAACACCTTCTACACACCAGATTCTTTTCTAGGGCCAGAGGCACCAGGAAGACCGTGTTGGAATCCCAACGCTCTCTCACTCCCCCTGTGACCTTGGGTATGTTCCTCCCCTGAGCTTCCATTTCTTCAGCTACAAAGTGGAAGCAAACCAAACCTTCTCCAAGAGGAGATCCAAAAAGTTTACCACGTCGACATGTACACAGACCCTGGACCAGATGGGGCCCAAGCAGGATGCAGGAGCCTCTCAGTAATGTCAGCTCCAGAGCTCCCCTTGCCTGTAAACCTGGGTAGCCACTCACCAGAAGCCCAGCTGTCTTCATGACACTTGATTCTACCCTGATAGCAGGGACTCAACCTTCCAACCTGAAATGCCCTGGTCTCTTGAACCACTCCTTCTCCATCTGAGGAAAAAGAGACTGTGGGAAGCCATTTTCTGTAGTTTGTTAGATCTCAGGTTGGTGTTGCATTCATCCTAGTCTAGGAACTGTGGCTACGACACACCAGATTTGAGTCTCACGACCCCCGAGTTTCTCCTCTTATGTTAAAAGTCAGGCTTCAGTGGAAAGAGAATTCAGCTGGAACATAGCCAACGCTGCCCTCTTGCTCAGGTGCCGCCCACAGTCTTGTCTTGGCTCCATTTCCCTACACAAAGAACTCTCGCCAGTAACCCAAGTCAGATAGTTTTTGTTTGTGTTTTGCTTCAGATTTTTTGTGTTGGAAAGAAATTAAAAATGACCAGTTTAGCTAAATCTCCATCTTTTATGCTCTCCCTGTCCCTCAGTGAACCACTGAGGACCTGAAGCCAGTGCATTTCATTCCCACGCATTCTTTTTAAATTTTGTTATTGAGGCGAAACTCACATTATGTAAAATGAACCACTTACAAGTGTACCATTCAGTAGCATTTAATGGACTGACCATGTTGTACAGTCACCGACTACATTAAGCTCCAAAACAGTTTCACCACCCAACAGAAAACCCCATACTAGCTATGGAGCCATCCCTCCATGATTCCTTGTTCCCCTGAGACCTTGGCAATGATGACTCTACTTTTTGTTGCTATGAATGCACCTATTCTGAACATCTCATATAAAAGGACCCATACAATATGTGCTCTTATATGTCAGTCACTTAGCCTCATGTGTGAGCTTCATCCATGTTGCAGCATGTATCAGCAGTCTGTTCCTTTTTATGGCTGTATAATATTCCACTATACATTGTATCCTGATTGATTAAGTTCACCAGTTCCATGCATACCTTCTTGCTGCCTGCTGCATTGAGGTTTTTTTTTAGAAATGAGGTCTCATCAAGTTGCTCAGACTGGTCTCAACCCATGGGCTCAGGCAATCCTCTCACCTCGGCCTCCTGGAGTGCTGGGATTACAGGTGTGAGCCACCACACCAGGCCTTGCATTGAGTTTTTAATCTAGTGCCGATACAAGCAAGGAGCCTCCTCCCCTGTTGCATCTGCTCAGTAGGAGGTGCACACACTGTGTGCTTGCACAGAGTCGCCTGGGTGCTTGCACAGAGTCGCCTTCACCAGCACACCTGACTAGGACCATGGCTCAGTACTTCATGGTTTGCATGAGTATGTTAAAGACAACTGGCCTCAGTATGCCTTTGTTTGCTCATCTGCTGAATGGGGATGACATTGTAACTACACCTTCTGTGGGGGTTGGAGTCTAGTGCACAAAAGGAAACACATAAATCAAAAATTAGCTGGGCGTGGTAGCGGGCGCCTGTAGTTCCAGCTACTCGGAAGGCTGAGGCGGAAGGATCGCCGGAGCCCAGCAGGTCGAGGCTGCCGTGGCCGGGAGCGGGCACTGCACTCCAGGCTGGGCGACAGAGTGAGACTCCAACTCAAAAGAAAAGAAACTTTGTGGTTCAGTGAGTGATCAATTCAACCCATTTTACAAACAGCTATCATGCACCTGCTATGTGGCAAATACCATTCTGGTGTTAGGGAGAAACTACGAAATAACAAAGCAGAGAGTTCCCAGCCCAGAGAGGAAACAGATGAGTAAACTGGAACTCAGCACCTATGTAAAAAGTGTGGTGAGACACCACGGGAGCAGAGGCAAGGTGCTCCAGAGTAAACTAGCATGCACAAGTGGCCATGAGGCTTCCCACAGGGGCTACATCTGACCGAACAGCACTTCCGCAAAAATCTGTTTAAATCTCCCCATTTCTCTTTATCTCCAGCCGGCACCGTGGCCAACCATGATCATCTTTGCCCATTCGGCTGCATCAGCCTCCCAGACTGGCTCCATCCCACATGCCCTCCCCTGCGCTCTCTAATCCATTCTCCACAGAGCAGCCAGACCATTGTTCTAAGCATAGCAAAGATAATGGCTTCCCCTGATGGAAACCTCTCATGGGCCCTCACTGCTCTTAAAACCAAAGTCAAACTCTTCAGGCCCTGAAACAATTGGACCCCGTCTCTTCTTTGGCCTCCTTTCTCATAGGCTACTCTGTCTTATCTATAGGTTCCACCCCACTGTCCTTTCAGTTCTTATGATTCCCAAGTCATCCTCAGGTATCACTTTAAGTGTTTCTTTCTTAGAGTGGCCTTCCCTGATCCTCCAAACTGAGGCCAGGAGTTCAAGACTAGCTTGGGCAGCATAGAGACTCCCATCTCTACCCAAAAAAACTTAAAAATTTGTAGCATGTACCTACAGTTCCAGCAACTCAGGCAACTGAAGTGAGGGAATCCCTTCAGGCCAGGAGTTCAAGGCTGCAGTGAGCTACGGTCACACCCCTTCACTCCAACCTGGGTAACAGGGTGAGACATTGTCTCTTGAAAAATAAAATAAAATAATGATGATAATAGTAACAGTAACTCCCTCCCATGGCTGTTGGAAGACTGAGTTGGTATGTGCAGAGCCTTTAACACAGGGCCTCACCCATAGCAGATGCAGTAAAGGTCTGCCCTGCCGCCCAGCTCCTAACCCACCAGGCCCTACCAGGTCTGCTCAGCAGTGCTGACCAATGCCTAGGCACATAGTTGAAACAAATAAAGAGTTTTTGAATGAGTATGGGGTTAAACGAGGTAAAGGAATTGGAAGGAAGAACTTTCAGGTTGAGAACAGCACAAGCAAAGCCATAGAGCACTGAGAGGACGAGGTATGTCTAAGGACTAGAATCGGTATGTGAAACTCTCACCCTCAGCATCAAACCAGTTGCTGATCTAGGAGATGCTGGAAAAGTAGAACATTTTCAATAGCATGAAGGGCAAGGGAAAGCCAGATGACAGCAAATGGCCAAGCCAGAGGTCACAGGTAGGGCTGAGTCAGTGACAAGCCACGAGTAGTGGGCCAGGAGGGCCTGCTTGGATGAGGAAGACAAATAAATGGATTCTACCTCCCTGGTCAAGTGACTCCTCCCCCAGTCACATGACTCTTCCATCACATCACCTAGCAAGGGCCCTTGGAAGCTTTTTAAGAGTGGCTTCAAAAATCACACGTAAGAGGGGCCCGAGGGGCTGAGAGCCTCTGATGCCTTTGGGTCCTAGCCACACAAGAGGACAACAGCTCTGTCCCACCACAAATCCACCTCTGGTGTCCTGCCAGAGCTGTTTACCCAGGGGACAATGAGGTGATAATTTCTTCAACTCCAACGGTGTGTCTTCCTTATATGCAGATTGGCCAATATAAATTGAACACCTACTATGTGAGACTACATACACACAGGGCTTAACTGCTGGCTGAGGTGGTGTAAAGAATTTGAGGCATTTGTGCAAAATGACTTCTGAGATGCCGCCCAACCCAAAGGTAATATAATCGTTAATACCGCTGTGGTATGAACTTTGATGTTTTCTCCATAGCAGAGGTTAGCTTTGCTTTCTTAGTTGCTTGCAAATTCTGTGGCTCTCTCTATGTTCCAAGGACAAAAGGTGCCTGGCTGTTGAGGAACTCATACACCCCTGGATTTTTATATAAGGATGGGGCAATGTAAATTCACACAGCCTTTTGGAAAGCAGTTTGGCAGCATGTATCAAGAGAGACATAAAATATACAAACCTTTTGATCCAATAATTCCATTTCTGGGAATCTATCCTAAGGAAATAATTTTAAATAGGGATAAAGGCTTATGCTCAAAAACTTGCAATGTAATCTCATTTATTATAGGAAAGAAATGGAAACAGCTTAATTGTCCCATAATAGAAGGGAAGCAGATTAGATAAATTATAATACAACCACTTGAGGAATATTGTTTGGCCTTTAGTGACTCCAAAGAATAACAAGAGGGAAACACTTGCGATATAATATTAAGTTAAAGAAATAGCAAGCAGCAATGGAGTATAGATAATATTACAAACCTTTGAATAAAAGGTCTATGACCACATACACACAGCACAAAAATAACAGAAAGAAATAAACTGAAATGGCAACACTGGTTATCGAAGCTATAAAACTACAATAACTTTTCAACTCTTATTTTTCAGCCTTATCCTGTATAAATTTTCTTTAATGAGCACACATTTTTAAAAAATAGAAATAATTCCTTATGACAATTATACTGGGCATGTAGGGCATAGAAAATACATGTTGAGATGAATAAAGCAGCATATGTATTTTTATCAAAACGCTTATAGCTATGAATAGGAAAAAATATTAGAAAGAAATAAGACACACACACACACACACACACACACACACACACACACACACACACGCACATAGACGCATGCGCGGACATGCCAAACAAAAAAACAAACCAAACCTTGTGTGACCACCTAGGGTCCTGTTACCTCAGGATTCTTGCCAGTCTTGGGTGGTTTTCCTACTTGTCTTCGCCCCAGGATCATAGCCCCTTCATTCTTGCTTCCTCCAATTCTTTCTCCTGACAGCTGTCCAAGAGATCGTTCTAGAATGCATATGTGGTCGCATCACTCCCAAATATGCTCTTCACTGCCTTCTTCACGCCCCAAAGATCAAGTCCACGACACCCAAGAGGCCTTCAGACCCTGCACAGTCAGCCTTTACAGTGGGTTCCACCCTCCTCTCTTACCCTTCCTCCTCACACTCCTCTCCAGCCACACCAGCTTTCTCTCACTCTCCCAAGGTGCCTTGTTCTCTCTCAATATCAGGCTTTTACTCAAATTCTTAGCTCTACCTGGAAAACTACTTGTCCCACCATGAAACCTAATTTCCTAGACACCTCCCACTCATCCTTCAGGTCTCAAGAAATTGCTTAAAAGTTATGTTCTCAGGGAGAGTTTTTCTGATCACATAGGCCTAGGACAACTTCAAAGACATGCATTTCTTAGCCTCAGCAAGAATGTAAATTCTAAACACCAATGGAAAAAAAAAGAAAAGGCCAGCATGGACAACATAGCAAGACTTTGTTTCTACAAAACATAAAAGTTTGAAATAAGTTGCTGAGTTTGTAGTCCCAGCTACTCAGGAGGCTGAGGTGGAAAGATTGCTTGAGCCCAGGAGTCTCAGGTTGCAATGAGTTATAATCACATCACTACACTCCAGCCTGGGTGACAGAGTGAGACTCTGTTCCCCCCCAAAAAAAGAAAGGCAATGACTCTGACTAAAGCCTTATATCAACATTTCTTCAGTAGAGCAAATATGTCACTCGGTGACACCCGTTCCTTCATCAAACTCTATAACAATTTTATTTGGTCTGAGCATTGTTAAAATTTCAATTTATAGAAGAGAATACTAAGGTTCCAGAGGGGCAATGCCCAGAGTCATTTGCTCCAGGCAATTTGCCCAAGGTCACATGACTGGACAATGATGACTTTGGCCTGCAAAGCCAACAGTCTTACTGCACTAACAGCCGCCACAAAGAGATGTCAATAGGAAGAGGGGAGACATGAAGAGTTCTGCTAATTTAGACTCCTGGGAACATTCCATTTCTTTTTCTTGCCTTTTTTTTTGGTCAAACTTCAATGCTGAGCTTTCCTCCCCAGCATACTGTGAGTCATTGTTGGATTTCCCGGCTCTCTCTCCACTGTGATGGAGTCTGCTGAGGATATTGTTTGGGCTGGAAAGGGATGTGTGTGAAAGAGGCACCACCTGCAGCTAGACCTTTGTCTTTGTTGGGTCTATTGTAGCTCTTGACCCTGAACTTGGCTCATGTCCACAGGCCCCCTCCTCAGAATGTCTCACATGTTTTTAGTAATAGGTAAAACTGAGAACACGAGCCCTGCACTATCTGGGTAAACACTGAGAAACACCAAAGCATTCAAATAGACCTGAGATGCCTGAAAAGAAGTGCGTTTAGGTGACTTTCTAGTAAATAATAAAGTAAGCTATTGGCACAGTGTTATTATTATCATTACTATTTTTATGCCTACATAATGTCACAAAGACACACTCAAAATTCTTAGGATGGAGAGGTTTGCATCACTAAATGGATGTGTGGCCTTAAGGCCTCTGGCCTCTCTGTAACCAAGGATGAGCCTCTGACGATTTTCAGGTACAAACAAGAGGAGCACAGAGAACACAGGACAGATGACGGCACTTATCAAAGAACAGCAGCAGGACCAGGCACAGTGGCTCACACACTTCGGGAAACTGAGGCGGGAGGATTGCTTGTGCCCAGGAGTTTGAGACCAGCCTGGGCAACATAGCAAGACCTCATCTCCATTATAAAAATCAAAAAATTAGCCGAGTATGGTGGTGCACTCATTTAGTCTCGGGTGCTCAGGAAGCTGAGGCAGAAGGATTGCCTGAGCCCAGCAGGTCAAGGTTGCAGTGAGCTGTGAGCATGCCACCACACTCCAGCCTGGGCGACAGAGTGAGACCTCCAACTCCAAAAAGAAAACAAGAACAAAAAGAGCAGCAGTAGCAATGACAGTCCTATCACCCACCTCTTATTTATAGAGTATCACAATACGTAGGCAGCAGGGACTCATTTTCTATGGATTGTTTCGATTAATCTTTACGACAATCCAAGGAGCCAAACACTATCACAGTCCTCATTTTAAACTCAGAGCTTGGCTTGAAGGTCAGAAAAATCTGTATTGAATGCCACATCTATCACTCAGTAGCTGCATAACCTTGGGCCAATGCTCTCATTTGAAAGCTTCAGTTTCCACATCTGTAATAAGAGGATCATGATACCTACACACTAAGTGACCAGGATTCACTGCGGCTAGCATATAGGAGATGTTTAATGAGTGGGTACTATCATATGCGGCCTTAAAATTAAATAGTGTGACTATTAGACTTTTCTTGGGCTGCCAGCTACAGCCCTTCAGATAGACTTCCTGTCCTGGCCCACTGGAGAATGTCCTGGGAAGCTGGATGTGGGCATCGCAATGACCATGCCGACCCAACAGAGAAGGAGCAACCACAGCTAACTGGAAGTGAGGGAGCAGAATTTTGACTACCAAAGTGCTCTGGAAATTCAGGAGCAACCAATGCCACACCATGCCCTGGCAAACAATCCCTTTCCATTTGCACCTTTTATGACTTTCCTTTGTATTTGTCCCCTGGCTAAATTCTGTGGAATGAGAAGCCCTTGAGCCAGTTCCTTGTTATTCTCAACAAGCTGAGGCTTACTACTTGCTGGTTGCCAGGAGCCGCCCACTTCTCCCAGAAGAAGTCTCTTTTCTTCCAGCGTCTTCCATTTCCTTCATGAGGGGGCATTACCCAAACCTGCCATTCTAAAACAAGAGTTGATCTGCTGGCCTCCAAGTCTCCCCTCCTTCCTTTCTCAGAGCAGCCCAATGGGCCCTGGCCAGGGTAAAAATCCCAGCAGGATTTCTTGGCTGGTCACGTCCCACCCACAGTCTAGCTGGACATTTTAGAAGAACAATTATCGTGGAAACTTGGGATCTTAGACTGTTTTGCTTGAAACCACACACTTCACAGCTCTAGTTCAACAATTGCTAACTGTGAGCCTTAGGACAAGTTCTTTTCCATCCTGAAGCTGTCATTTATGTAGATGTGCAATGCAAATGAAGGTATTCACTCAACAGTTATTTATGGAGAGCATCCTGTGATCATGCCCTGTTCTAAAGAAGAGCAAGTCCTTGTTCTTTGTCTTCACGGAGTTTAAGATGCAGCATACCTACCTCAAGCAACTATCAGGAAAACAAAATAAATGTTAGGTGCAGATATAGTGCCTGGCATGTAGCAAGCATTTTATTTCTATTTTTTATTTGAGGAGTCAGGGTCTCATTCTGTCACCCAGGCTGGAGTGCAGTGGCACGATCAAGGCTCACCACAACCTCGACTTCCTGGGCTCAGGTAATCCTTCCACCTCAGCCTCCCAAGTATCTGGGATTACAGGCGCATGCCACCATACACAGCTAATTTTTTTTTTTTTTTTTGTAGAGACAAAGGCTGGTCTCAAACTCCTGACCTCAAGCAATCCTCCTACCTCAGTCTCCTAAAGTACTGGGATTACAGGTGTGAGCCACCACGCCTAGCCTACGTGTAAATAAGCCTTAAATACAAGTTAGCTATCATCTTTATTCTCAACGTTATTATGGTTATCATCTTTGATAACCGTATCCATTGTTGTGGATGTTTGTATTTTTTAGAGTTCAGTTTAAAATTTAAATAGTCAAGATGTTTCGGGAATTTAGTTTAAATCAGCTTTAACCATGGGAACTCCCTAAAAATGATGTGTGAATTGAATATATATAATTTTAAATGTGTGGCACCAGCACAGTATAGAATACTATTCAGCAATGAAAGAAACATGCAGAATAAATGATCCTCAAAAGCCCACATACTGTGCAATTCCATTTATATGACATTCCAGAGAAAGCAAAAATATAGAGACAAAAATAAAATCAGAGGTCGCAGGTGGCTGGGGTGGAGAAGGAGATGACCACAAAGGGACATGAAGACGTATTTGGAGGGGATAAAAAATGCTCTGTTTCTCTGTGGGGGTGGTAGCACAGCTGTATGCACTGGCTAAAACTCGTGGAACTGTACACATGAAAATGATGATTTTTACATTTTTAAAAATTATACTGTAATAACCTACTGAAAGGGCAGAGGCAAAGTGGGTCGGTACCTTGGGAATGATGCAAGATTGCAACAAAGAAGGAAGTAGAAAGAAGGGTCCCTCCTTTTGCCTACCTTTTTGTATTTTAAAGATGTGGGGTACAATTCAGGATTAGGTATACAAGTGATCATTGTGCAATAATCTGCCTTTTTAAAAAAGGATATTGGCTGGGTTCGGCGGCTCAGCCTGTAATCCCAGCACTTTGGGAAGCCGAGGCGAGTGGATTGCCTGAGCCCGCAGGTTCGAGACCCACCCGGGCAACTTGGCAAGACCTTGTCTCTACAATAATAAAAAAAATATTAGCCAGGCATAGTAGAGCGCACCTGTAGTTCTGGCTACTTGAAAGGCTGAGGCGGAAGGATCGCTGGAGCCCAGCAGGTCGAGGCTGTGGTGGCCGGGAGCGTGCCACTGCATTCCAGTCTGGGTGACAGAGTGAGACTCCAACTCAAAAAAATAAAAATAAAAAAGGATATTGCTCAGTTGTGATGGCAAAGGAGCTTCTTAATCCAGATTACCTGAAATTAAGCAGATTTTTTTTATTTCCCAGTCAATTGATCTGCAGATGCCTAGTAGTTATTTTTAAAATTGCCTATCAGATAATTCATCCCACCTTTCCCAAGGGCAGGGGTGGGGGAAGACAAGAGTGTATTCAGGAAACTCCTTCCTTCTGAAGACCAGAGGATCAGGGAAAATGCCTTCTCCCCTGATGTTATTCCCTGTTCCAGGCACCTCCTCCTTCCAGGCTCCTGTTTATATTTGACCTTCCTCAGTGACCTCCACTTGACATCATCCACTTCCACCTCAGGGTCTTTGTGTATGGCATTTTCTCGATGTGGAAGTCTTTTCCTGCTCCTCTGGCCTGGGTAGTGCCTACTTTTATTTCATATTTTAGCCTAGATGTCACGTCTTTGGGCAAGCCCTCTCTGACCCATAGACTCAACTATATTGCCCAGCTAAACACTCCATAGCACCCCTTATTTTTCTGCTGGAGCATTCCAGAAAGCTTATTAAATTTATCAGATGATATTATCTGTCTTTAAGATGATATTACTAAGAAACAACTTCATTTTTCTTCCATGATTTGTTCTATCCAAATTCTGTTGGATTGTTCTTCCCTGCCCTTTCATGACATCTCAGGCAAATTTCTTGGCTTTCTGGCAACTTCAGTTATACGAACAATTTTTATTAGTCAATCGTGACTCATTTTCAGATATTAAAAAGACAAATCTAAATCAAAATTTCTATTTCCTATCCAATACAAAGCTCCACCCCCTTCTACATGGCTTCAGCTCAAGATACGCTACACTCTTTCACTATGCTCCATCTTCTCCACTCCCTTTCCATTTCCAGTGCCTCTAGAGCCAGACCAGAGAGCAGGAGAATTAGAAAAATGTGACCAAATTATTTTTACTTAATACATGCTACTTGTGTATTCTTCTTCTGGCTCCCAATGTCTGCTGTGTGCCCCAGGTTCCAAATGCTGGCTCTCTCAGGGTGAACATGTTCATGGGATCCCCAGAAGCTCCCTGTGGGACCTCCATGCTACACAGTGCCCTGACATGGGTGATACACTCCTTAGTTGATAGCTCGCTTTGCTCCCACACCAACCTCAGCTTCTGTACTCAGTGGTGTATACCCAATGGCTTCTTAGTGGCTTCCTCATCCTAGGAGGATGAAAAGGTCCCATCTAGATGGTCCAGTCCCAGCTGCCTTCTTTAGTACAATCAGCCTCTTGGAAAACTCATGTTCTTGCCTCTTCAACAGCTAACAGTGTGTGTGATTCCAAAGGACGTCACACTCCATGGGTGGGTCAATTTCCCCCACAACTTCTTTACCACATTTCTCTGGTACCACAATAGCTGCAGGGCTCTCAGTTTCACAGCTCAGTTAACATCCAACTAGAGAGAAAGATAAATCGTTCTCTTCTTGCAAAACCCTAGTCTTTTCAGTGATTATCTTGGGTCCCTGTCACTTGACTAGAAAAGCAGGACACTGTTCTCTTCCTTCCATCATAGAAAGAAGAAAGGGAAACACTTCGGCACTCCCTTACCAGCTAGCAACTCTCTACCTTGATGACTTTATTCAAGTACTAATCCTTTCTGGATTTCCAGTTTTCTCTTATGTAGACAGAAAATGGATGATGATCAGTCAGTGTTAGATCCAGCTGGCTTTTAGCAAGTTCTAAGTGGATGTCTGGGCACTGATTTACCATTATTCTCTCCTTCGTGTCCTCGACTGAAATTCCAAGTGGATGGAAACTCCCAGTTAAACATAGTTCTGTGAGAATTTGATGAAGGTCTTCTCCACTAGATTTTTGTCTCTACAAGGGCTCTACGTTTTTCTCTCCTCTGGATACCAAGACCATTCAGCATCTGACATATAGTATCAGCTAAACAAATACATGATGAAGTAATGAATAAAAGAACAGGATGAAGCTCAAAGAAAACCAGATTTATATCACTAAAATTCCCTGGTTTGGAAGGACAAACAGATGGGGCACCATTTGAGCAACAGTGAATGAGGCAAAGCCTAGTCCTAGAGCCTAGGCGCCCATCAGAATCACCCATAGAGCTTTTAAAAACTACAAATGCCTAGACTTGATCCACTGGAATGCTCATTCAGTGGGTCTAGATAAGAACCAGTGAGCTAAAATGCATAAGAGAAATCCAAATAATGTGCTGGGAGGGTTCAGGAAGAGGCAGGGTTGCACCTGATTAAGCATATCAGGGAAACTTCATGGAGGAAGTAAAGCATAAGGAAGATAAGTGTGAACAGATGGAGAAAGGGGAATGGAGAGGACATGATTGGCAGGGACTTGCAGCCTCAGGAGATGATATAAGCAAAGCTAGAAAGAGAAGATTTCAGCCGGGCTCGGTGGCTCAGCCTGTAATCCCAGCTCTTTGGGAGGCTGAGGTGAGTGGATTGCCTGAACCCGCGGGTTCGAGACCCACCCAGGCAACTTGGCGAGACCTCATCTCTACAATAAATCAAACATTAGCCGGGCGCGGTAGTACACGCCTGTAGTTCCGGCTGCTTGAAAGGCTGAGGCGGAAGGATTGCCGGAGCCCAGCAGGTCGAGGCTGCAGTGGCTGGGTAAGACACCAACTCTCAAAAAAAAAAAAAAAGAGATTTCTTTCCTTACAGAATCCAGAGCACCTAAAGGGGTAAGGAGACAGGCATGCAGTCTACCTAATTGCAAGTTGTTTACATGCAGAGTCTTGGTCTTGTAAAGTTGGCAACACTCTAGGGAGGAAATACAGTATAGTGCCAATTGTTGATCACACTACCTAAAATACTTACCTGTGGAAGGAGTATTATAAAATTATTCACCTCAAGAGGTTATGGTGAGGATTAAAGGAAGCAATGCTTGAAATGCCTTTAACACACTGTACATGCTCATTATGTATCAGTCAGAACCTTCTTTTAAAAAAATAATTCTAGTACATAGGAAAATTGTGTGTGTGCATGTGTGTGTGTGTGTATAAAATCAGTGGTGTGCAGTGCCAGCTAAGACTAGCCAGCAAGAGCCACTTCTGTATATCTCAATTTTGCATTCATTGAAAATCAGGTGGGTAGCTTGAAATTGACCATGATGGGAGTATTTATACCAAGGAAATTGACAAAAGCTACATTTTTTTTTTGAGAGCTAGTTTACCAGTATACTGTCAGATGCTCTGGGGCCATTGACTAAATTGGAATGGAATGAACTGAATTCAGTTGAAAAGTAAGTGAAAGCTACAGGGAAAGAAAACACACACACACACACACACACACACACACACACACACACACACACACACAAGCTGAGAGGGAAAGATTGTCTAGCTAGGAAAGACGGGATAAGACCCTGCCTGACCTTGGGGTGAGTAGCAGGTAAAAATGGAACCTGGTTTTTTTACTTTAAGCCAGTACTTCCTTCAACATATTTTTCCACCTATCACTTTTTACCACTGCTTCTAAAATAAGTGTGAAAGTACTGTTGGTGGAAGTACAGACTAGTTCAACCTCTATGGAAAACAGTGTGGCAATTTTTAAAAGAACTAGAAATTGACTTTCCATACAACCCAGCAATCCCCCTCCTGGGAATATACCCAGAGGAACTCAAATCATTCTACAAAAAAAGATACTTGCACACATGTTTATTGCAGCATAATTCACAATAGCAAAAACATGGAACCAACCCTGCTGCCCATTGAAAGTGGACTGGATAAAGAAAATGTGGTATATATACATGATGGAATATTACACAGCCATAAAGAAGGACAAAATTATAGACTTTGCAGCAACTTGGATGGATTTAGATACTCAGTGATCTAGCACAGAAACAAAAAACTGAATACTAGTGTTCTCCCTTACAAGTAGGTCCGAACATTCATCACAATTCTACAAGAGACGGATTGGCAGTAGCAGGACACTGTCAGGGGAGGAGGGAGGCCACATGATATCACTGATGGCACCTAGTCCTAAACCAGGTGAAGTGAGGACCAGTTGGATGCCCAAGCTTCATCTTCACGTAGAATACTAATGTACCTAACCCTGACTTGTACCTTACATCTTTATATTAAAATAAAGAAAAAAAATAAGTGTGAAAGTCACGGAGTGAACTAGACACTGTCAAGCTTTATCCATGTATGAGGTCTGAGTGCTCTAAGAGACAATTTAAAGGTTCATCCTCTCTGGGAAGAAGAAGAAGTCCAGTAAGATATAGATTATAATAAGTTATCTTAGACAAAAAATAACGTAAAAAGAAAAAAATCAGCCGGGCTCAGTGGCTCAGCCTGTAATCCCATGCCTTTGGGAG
>NW_007253579.1:79269-88476 GCF_000164805.1 Carlito syrichta | reverse complement strand
GGCCGAGGCTGCGGTGGCCGGGAGCGGCCACTGCGCTCCAGTCTGGGCGACAGAGTGAGACTCCAACTCAAAAAGAAAAAAAAAAAAGAAAAAAATCAAATTCATATTGTAAAAGAGAAAATGCCTTGATATTTTAATGATGCAAGAAATCTTATCAAAAGTATGATAAACAATATTAAAGGGAAATTAGAGAAGTTATGAATGACACAAAAAACCAAATATGAATATTCACAAATTATATCAACACTTTGCCAAGTAAAGGCAGAAAAATAAGAACACATCTATTCTCTCACTGGTCAACAAATTCATCTACTTCTAAGTTCCCTGGCAGAGATTGGGCTATCCCAAAGAGTAAATGAGAAAAGCTCATTTAAGAAGATGTCATCACTTCTAAACAAACAAATTAACATATTTAAAGGCTACAATACCTGAAATTAAGCTTGTAAGTGTGACATTAGTCACAAACATTTTGTTAGAGATTATTATGAACTGTGAAGAGCCTTATAAATAATCAAAGACAACCATTTTATTTTGAAGAGGAGAAAATAAACTCAGTGACTCTTAACTGATTAAGATTCTACTCTAATTTAGCAAAAACAAATAAAGATGACTCACTTCTATGGCCAAGACATTGTTTTGACCATGCCATGACGGTATTCTGATTTTGGAACAGCCAACAAATTCGAAAGACCATTTCCCCCAGATTGGAGGGTGAATACCAAAGCCAAAATAAAGCTAGTCAGGATGGGGAGTCCACCAATCTTCTTGGCCAAATGTGTGGTCAGCGCCCACTGCCCTAACTCTGGAGGTATTTCTTTCCATTAGAGTTATTGTTGCTTGAGAAGAATGCAGGGAAAAGCAAGATAAAAACAAGATTTTTTTTTCAGTCACTTAATTTCCATAAATGACATCATAAATTATATATTGCTGTTGCCAAGGAGATATAAGAAATACATAGCAGAAGGAAACAAAGAAATTGATTGCACCAAAGATGACTATCACAGGCTTTGAAGAATCATTTTGCCTTTTGAGTTGTTATGATCAGTTCTCCCTAGGCACAAAGACATACTGGTTTTCTAAAAATACCCAATCATTTATCCATTCAGCAAAGAACAAAGAAAACATCAGCACAATTCTCATAATTCTCTTTCTTTTTGCAGCACATAGAATGAGGGGCCATTTTCCTGCCATATGCATCAAGAATAGGGACAGTGCTTATTATTACACAAGATACTATCCTATGTCCAGAATCTAAGAATTCTACCTCAAAAATTCTCAAATAGGAAATGGTTCTCTGCCCTAAGTTAACAACTAGTTTCCAGTCAGTGAGTAATTTTTTTTTCCCTGAAACATTCACTAAATGGAAAACAAATGAAGAGGGAAAAAAATTAAATAAATCTGAAAAAAATTAAGTAAAACAGAGAGAGAGAGAGAGAGAGAGAGAGAGAGAGAGAGAGAGAGAGGTGGAGAAGTCTCTAAACTTACCAGTGAAGGAAAGCAGGCACTTAAAATTTTTCCCAAACAAAACCGTAATTTTAACTGGTCCCTGGGTTGAGCCTCTCTCGATGAATGACTTCCAGGGCCTCTGGCTCTTTGGGACTAAACGAGAAAATTATTTTTAGCACAACTATTTGGAAATCTTTGAGAACTTAGATCTGTTATTCTGTCTGGTACTAAAGCAAGTTTTCACTGAGCGCTCATGAAAAATCCTATATCTCTTGGATTTAGAATCCTGAAGCAACCTACCATCCAAAAGCAAGGTATGGTGTTTACTCCTCTTTTTTTTTTTTTTAGACTTTTGGTAAACATAGATGCAATGGCCTGTTTTCATGATGGTAGATTTTTAGCATATTAAACAGATGATTCTGTAGGAAGAAATCCTGAAATTGAAGACCTGAGTTCCAATCTCTGGCCTAACGCTAGCTTTGTGAACACAGACAAGTTTCAGGACTTCTCTGGACCTTGGTGCCCTGTCCAAATTACCATAGCCAAATTTGGGGGGAGGGGCAAAATCTTGCTCTCTAGACTATAAAATGCTTTGCAGATATCAGAGTTTTTAATCATTGTGCCAACATAGCACTTTTCATAAAACAGTCAAAACGTAATAAATATTGATGAATATATATATTCATTCAACCCTCGTTGTGCCTCTACTGTAGACTGCTGTGTGTCCTAAACATTGGTGATACAGAGTTAACATTTTGGTGGAGAAACAAGCAAATCAATAGATAGCCACAACGTAATGTGATTGTGTGGCCTTGCGGGGACTTGAGTAGTGCCAGGAAGAGAAGGAAGGTAGTTCATGGCAAACAGAAACCCAGTCTGAGGAAAACTGGAACCTCAACGGCAAGGAGCTAATCGCCCACAACACAAAAGGTATTGGGGCATAAACAGCTCTGGTTCCTGTCCTGTCCCTATCACAGTGCCATTCCCAGAGCAGCAAGAGAGGCACAGAGCCTGCTGTTGTGAAATCCCCACCTCTGCAGGCCAAGGAAATGTCTTGTTTTGGCTTTCCCTGGTTACCTATCCTTTTCCTAATGATTTCCAGGCAAAGCGCATTTCAACTTGAATTAATAATCAAATTCAGCCCTTTGTCATGAAGTAATATGCTGTAATTTCCCTCACATGATGTAGGGGAAAACTTTACAGTTTGGAGACAAAAGAACTCAGTTCAAATCCTGGCTGCATCGTTTCATGCCTGTGTGGGCTTGAGCCCAGAGAGTCTCAGTTCTCTTATTTGTACATTGAAGATAATAGCTCCTACATCATAAAAAGTGGTGTGGGGATGGACATAGAAAGATTAGTATTTCCCTATATCCCAATTCATTTTTTTCTTAGTATTTTTTATTGTGATGAATTATGCATCATATAAAATTAGTCATTAGTCATTTTAACCATGTTTAAGCACAGTTCTGCAGCATTAAGTACATTCATATTGTTATGCAAACATCATCACCATCTCTTTAGGACTTTTTCATCTTCCTAAACTGAAACTCTGTACCCAGTAAACAATAATTTCCCGTCTCTCCATTCCCACTTCGCCCAACAATCAGTATTCTACTTTCTGTCTCTATGATTGTGACTACTCTGGAAAATTCATATAAGAGGAATCACATAATATTTGTCCTTTTGTGATTGGCTTATTTCACATAGCATAATGTCTTCAAGGTTCATCCATGCTGAAACGTGTGTCAGATCATCCTTTCTTTTTAAGGATAAATAATTTTCCATTGTATGTATAGACCACGTTCTGCTCATGCATTCATCTGTCAGTTGGACACTGCGTTGCTTTCACTTTTTTGTTATTTTAAATAATGCTGCTATGAACATGGGTATGCAAATATTTGTGATAGCTCCTGCTGCTATGACCAAAAGTGTGAAAATATCTACTTTAGTCACTCATGTTCTTTTGGATATATACACAAAAGTGGATTTGCTAGATATCATAAGGCAATTCTATTTAATTTTTTTGAGGAATCATTATACTGTTTTCCAAACAGGCTCCACCATTTTACATTCCCATCAACAATATCTTTTATTTTTTCTATAATTTTATTTTATTTTTTATTTATTTATTTTTATTATTTTAGAGACCAGGTCTCTCTGTGTTGCCCAAGCTGGTCTTGAACTCCTGGGCTCAATCAATCCTCCCGCTTCAGCCTCCCAAATTGCTGGGATTACAGGCATGAGTCACTGTGTAGGTCATCTTTTATTTTATTTTATTTATTTATTTTTTTTTTTGAGTTGGAGTCTCACTCTGTCGCCCAGACTGGAGTGCAGTGGCCGCTCCCAGCCACCACAGCTTCGACCTGCTGGGCTCCAGCGATCCTTCCGCCTCAGCCTTCCGAGTAGCCGGAATTACAGGCGCGCGCTACCACGCCCGGCTGGTTTTTTGATTTATTGTAGAGATGATGTCTCGCTGCCCAGGAGGGTCTCGAACCCGCGGGCTCAGGCAATCCACTCACCTCAGCCTCCCAAAGGCGCGGGATTACAGGCTGAGTCACCGAGCCCGGCTATCTTTTATTTTTAAAAGAAAAAGAAAGGAGTATTTACAAAGGGATCTCAATCTACGAACACATTTTCTAGGAGTTCAGTCTTTGTACTGACTTAATCAATGTTTCTCCAAGTGTTCTCCATGGCTAGTTTAGCAAGAACAAAATGTTCTATGACTAAAAAAATTTACAAAACACGATATACCACATTCCTGACTTAAATATTCAAAATATACATTAACATGAAGGCTCTGGAATCTAAAGTAACACACATTATTTTTTTTTAAATATGTGTTTAAATAACTAAAAACTCCTTACTTTGTAATCTCTATTAAAAAATTAGGTTGAACATCATTTACAATTAGCATCCAGGATAGACTTGTTTAAGATTAACAATATTTCCAGACCTTCGATTTTCTAATTCCAAAGGTGCACAACATGGAAAAAACACATTTTATCACATATTTTATATAAATTTGCACAATTGAATTCAATGCTTTAAAGCATATTGTATGAGGAGTGACTGCTATGGGGTATAAGTTTCTTTTGAAGATTTAAAAAATATTCTTAAATTAGAGTACTGTGTACATCAAGTAGTATATTTTGGAAAATTTTATGGTATGTAAATTATGTCTTTATAAAGTCATTAAAATTATTATGATGTTTATGAACTGGTGCCCCACATGGAGCACTCCTAGTTAAAATAACCAAGTTCATTGAAAGGCAGTGAGAGAGTGGGTGAAGGGTGAATCATTCAATACAAGGTGTTGAAAATGTAAGATTGTATCCCTCCCTCACACTTTTTGCCAGAAAAATTCTAATGGAGTAAATTTTTGAATGTCAAAAAAATGAAACAAAAGAACTGAAAGAAAAGTCGATTCATTTCAGTATCTTGAAGTAGGGAAGACCTTCTTAGCACAATAAACTGGACTTCAAATTTTTTTTTTCGTAAAAATATTTAAAAATACATAAACAAAGGAAAAGAAAGAGTGGAAAAAAGAATTTGTTGTCATAAACCACTTGTAGATAGATGATGATGATGATAGAGAGAGAGAGAGAGAGAGAGAGAGAGAGATAGGTAATTTGTTGCACTATTGTTTATAATAACAAAAAATAGCCCAAATTATCATAATAGGAGACTGGTTAAATATGACACATCCCTATAATGGATACTCTATAGTCACTTAAAGACAAGAAAATGATAGCTCTCTGTATACAGGTACCAATACAGAAGATATCCATACTGATATGGAAGCTAAGTGAAAAAGCAAAAGTACAGAACATTGTGTATGGTAAACCAAGGTGAGGAAGACGAAACACCCTTCCTGGCCATCAGTGATCACCGGGCCAGAAAGGAAGAAACTGGCCATCAGTGATCACCTCTAGGGAGGGACACTGGATAAAAGACTGAGAGGGAGGGAAATGAATTTCTTCATTCTAGGAATCAGGCTTATTTCAAAATCACATGGGCACATTCGTTTCTTTCTATTTTACTTTTCATTGCATACTTTTTTTGTTTTGAATTGTATAAATGTGCATGTTTTCTATACTAAAAAATAAACTTCCGAATATTTTTAAACATCCTTGACTATGCAAAATTAAAATAACTCCTTTTTTTGTATTTCTCAAATACTACAAAAGAGACACATAGACTTAAGGAAGACTTCTTTGTATTTCCTTTTCCCACTGGTAATAGTCTCATAATCCACTATTTCTCACAAGTTTTCATCCACAAAACTCAAGCTTCCTCTTCCCTCAGCCAAAAAAAAAAATCTCCTCTTCCCCCAGCTTGGGTTTTTTGTGATGTTCTGGGTGGTTGGACACATCAATGACTAAAACAAAGATCCCTGCCCTTATGTAGCCTATATTCTATCAGGTGGAAAAGTACAATACAAAATAAAGGCCAGGCATGGTGGTGTGCCCCTGTAGTTCCAGCTACTCGGGAGGCTGAGGTGGGAGGATCACTTGAGTCCAGTGCATTAGGATCAGGTCACCGCATTCCAGTCTGGGCAACCGAGCAAGCCCCTGTCTCTGAATTAAAAAATAAATCAGAATTGTCTAGTGAGCTAGAGATGAGAAGTGAAATGGAAAATAGAAAAAAGTAGAGAAGACAGAGGGGAGGGGAGGGAGTATAAGAAGGCAGGTTAAAATGTGAAGGTGATCTGGGTGGTACTCCCTGAGAAGATAGCATTGGAGCACACGTGTGAAGAAGGAGGTGAGGAAGTGAGCCCTCTGGACACCTTGGTGAAGAGGGCTGTAGACAGCAGGAAGGGACACATGAAGCCCTAAGTCTTCACATGAGCATACCTAGTGTCTTTGAGGAGCACCAAGGAATCCAGTATGACTGGAGCTGAGAAAGTGAGAAGGAGAACAGAAGATGAAGTTAGGGGAATAAGGAGGGCCTTATGGACCATGGCACTGAGTGACAAGAATTGGCTCCTGAAGGAAGTGGAAAACCAGAACAGGGAATGCCACTGCGGTTTTCATTTTAAACCGAACCCCTTGTCTTCCTGCATGAACTGGATCCTAACACTTGACGGACCACTCGCCACCATGCCACTGTTATTCAACAGGCACCATCCCATGCTGTCACTCAATGCTGATGAGGACTCTTTTTTTTTAACATGTTTTTTATTTTAAAATTGTGGGGTACAGTTAAGGGTTAGGTATACAAATATGCATCTTTCAGGCACCCTTCTTAATAAGGGGTGTCTCCCCATCCAGGGACAGATATTGACTACCGTTAATTCCACCTCCCTAGCACCCGCCCCCTGTAGTCTCCCGCCACTGTCAATCCTTTTCTTATAGTATTATGATAGATGTTTGTTGGGAGCCAGCCTTGGAGGCCCACCTGATTGACAGGGTCCTGGTGGGCCGAAGACCCCAGGCCGCAGGGCGAGCCCGGGAAGCTGAGGCCCTTCTGTCTCCCCCTTTTTTGTTTTTTAATACGAAGCTGTGAAATTCTGTGCTTAGTCGAGAGATGCTATTTTTCAATGATTTGAAGAGTACTGGAAGTAAACATAATAGTAGCAAGATTATTCCTCCACAAATTCCCACATTGATTAATATAGATAATAATGATTTTTGATTGACAAATGAAGAAAAATTGTTAAAGATTGACTGAGCCAAATGGGTGGACTCAAATTGTTTTTCAGCAGAACTAATGTCTTGTACTTCCTGATGAAGTGTGGAAAGATCCAAATTTATGTTGGAATGGTTCCAAATTCCGGAGATATGATTTTTAATCCTATCCCAGGTATGAATAGACTTGTTCACTTGGAGAGGTGTGACACAAATCCATTTAAACTATATGAGTAAGAACATGTGATACTCAGATCTTTGTTTCTGTGAGAGATCACTCAGTATTATAAACTCAAATTCCATCCAGGTTGCTGCGAAATTCATGATTTTGTTCTTTTTTATGGCTGCATAGTATTCCATCATGTATATGTACCACATTTTTTTAATCCAGTTCTCTTTTGATGGACAGCATGGTTGCTTCCAGGTTCTTGCTTTTGTGAACAATGCTGCGATAAACATACATGTGCAGGTATCTTTTTTATAGAGTGATTTGAGTTCTTCAGGGTATATTCCCAGTAGGGGGATTGCAGGGTCATATGGGAGGTTGATATTTAGAACTTTTAGGAATGACCACACTGCTTTCCACAGAGGTTGCACTAGTTTACACTTCCACCAGCAGTGTAGCAGAGTTCCCTTTTCACCACATCCTCTCCAGCATTTGTTATTTTTTGAGTTATTGATAATTGCCATTCTGACTGGAGTTAAGTGGTATCTCAGTGTAGTTTTAATTTGCATCTCCTTGATAATTAGTGAGATTGAACATTTCTTCAAGTGTCTGTTGGTCGCTTGGATGTCTTCTTTTGAGAAGTGTCTGTTCGTATCTTTTTGTCCACTTTGTAATGGAGTTGTTTGTTTTTTTCTTTTCAGCATGTTGGAGGTCCTTGTAGATCCTTGATGTTAGGCCTTTGTCAGACATGGAGTTGGCAAATACTTTTTCCCAGTCTGTGGGTTGTCTCCCTGCTTTCTTGGTGGTTTCTTTGGCTTTGCAGAAGCTTGTCAGCTTAATGAGGTCCCACTTGTCTATCTTATCTTTTATGGCCTGTGCATTTTGGGTTTTGCTCAGGAATTGGATGACAGTTCCAAGTTCCACAAGGGTGTATCCTGCATTTTCTAAAGTTCTTATGGTTTGAGGTTTTACATTTAGGACTCTGATCCATTTATAGTTAATTTTTGTATACGGGGATAGATAGGGGTCTTGTTTGAATCTTCTGCATGTGGTCAGCCAGTTTTTCCAGCACCATTTACTGAATAGGTTCTCCTCTCCCCAGTGGTGGGTGGTGGAGGCTTTGTCGAAGATAAATTGTTTGAGAAATTGAGGTTTTGCTTCTGGAATCAATTCTATTCCATTGGTCTATATGTCTGTTCTTGCACCAATACCAGGCTGTTTTGATTATTGTATCTTTATAGTAAAGTTTAAAGTCTGGTAGTGTGATTCCTCCTGCTTTTTTTTTTTTTTTTTTTTTGCTGAGGATTGTTCTGGCTATTCTTGGTTGTTTGTGTTTCCATATGAATTCCTGTATTTTTTTTCTGGATCTGAAAAGAATGTTGCTGGTAATTTGATGTGTATTGCATTAAATCTGTAGATTGCCTTAGGTAAGATGGACATCTTCACAATGTTGATTCTTCCAATCCATGAGCATGGAATATTTTTCCACTTGTTTGTGTCATCTTTGATTTCTTTGAGCAGTGTTTTGTAGTTTTCATTGTAAAGGTCTTTCACATCTCTGGTTAGGAAGATGCCAAGGTATTTCATTTTTTTGTGGCTACTGTGAAGGGGATTGTGCATTTTATTGGGGTTTCTGTTTGTTTATTATTGGTGTAAAGAAATGCGATTGTCTTTTGCACATTTACTTTATACCCTGAGAGTTTGCCAAAGTCCTTTCTCAGTGCAAGGAGGTTTTTGACAGATTTCTTGGGTTTTCAAGGTATACAGTCATGTCATCTGCAAAGAAGGATAGCTTGACTTCCTCTTTTCCTATTTGGATACCCCTGATCGCCTTCTCTTTTCTGATTGCTCTAGTCAGGACTTCCAATACTATATTGAACAGGAGGGGAGAGAGTAGGCATCCTTGTCTTGTTCCAGTTTTCAGGGGAAATGGTTCCAATTTTTGTCTGTTTAGGAGTATGCTAGCTA
>NW_007253579.1:71250-78880 GCF_000164805.1 Carlito syrichta | reverse complement strand
GCTTGGGTATCAATGTGATGTGAGCTTCATAAAATGATTTGGGGAGGGTTCCATCTTTCTCAATTGCCTGGAATACTTTCAGTAGGATTGGTATCAGCTCCTCCTTAAATGTCTTATAGAATTCTGCTGGAAAGTCATCTGGTCCAGGACTTTTTTTTGTAGGTAGTTTTCTTATTACATAGTCAATTTCCTTGATTGTTATTGGTCTATTTAGGGTCTCGATTTCTTCTTGTTTCAACCTAAGCAGGTTGTGTGATTTCAGAAAGTCTTCCATTTCTTTAATATTTTCAAGTTTGTTTCCATACAAGTGTACATAGTAGTCTCTAATGATCTTTTGCATTTCTTCAGGGCAGATGTGACTTCATCTTTTGTGTTTCTGATTGTGTTTATCTGGGCTTTTTCTCTTTTTTTCTTGGTCAGTCTAGTAAGGGGACCATCGATCTTGTTTATCCTTTCAAAGAACCAGCTTTTTGTTTCATTGATTTTTTTGTACTATCTTTTTGTCTTCTATGTCCCAGATTTGGGCTTTTATTCTGGTGATCTGAATTTTTCTGCTGAATTTAGGGTTTTGATGGTCTCGCTTTTCTAGCTTCCTAAGGTGACTTGTTAGGTTGTTAATTTGTGATGAGGACACTTAATGAGTAATTATTTTGAGTGCTTTTTAAAAAGATATAATTGGATCAGCCTCAGCAACAGAGCAAGACCTCATGTCTACAGAAAACCAAAAAATTAGCCAGGTGTGGTGGCATGCACCTCTCGTTTCCACTACTCAGGAGGCTGAGGTGAAAGGATCACCTATGTGCAGAAAGTGACCATGCCACTGTACTCTGGCCTGGATGACAGAGTAAGACCATAACACACACAAAAATTTTTTTTTTTAATTTAGGGATACTTGTGGTATTTAGACTCCTGTACAGACAATATTCCAGTGCATTTGTCAAGGGAAAGCTATCAATTTATTCAGAATAGATCTGTTTCATTTGTTTTTATTTCTTTTCTCTTTGAGTGGCTATTGGCAATATTGAATATCCTTTCTCCCAAATATGTCTTTATAATCACTGCTTTCCAGACCTTGAACAACTATCATAATAATATAAGAAAGGGATTGGCAGTAGTGGAAAATTGCCCGGGGGGGGGGGGAGTGGCAGTTGAGGGAAACTGCCAGGGGAGGGAGGGGCACACCTCATCCACAAGGGTACCTGTATAATGAACATTTGTATACCTGACCCTGAATTTACCCCACATCTTTAAAATAAAAAAATAAATAAAATCTCTGCTTTCTTTGTCCACCATCAACTAAATTGTTCCTGCAACAATTGGCAGAATTGTATTTTCACACTTTCAGCACAGCATGTGAGATGCCAGTACCCAAAGCACCTTCTCGCCAAATAATTCTAAGTGTCCCTTAGAGCCAACTCTGGCCTCAGCTCACAGACTTGCATGTTCATAGAGGAAACTCACAAGGAGGCTTGTAGCAAGACATGGAACGCCGGGCTTGAGTCTCTTCTATGAACACATTCTCCCGTTCTGTATCCCTTCTCAAAGCTTCCTCTAACCAGTCTTTTACAAGGGAGAGGAACTGCTAATTTAATTAGTGTATTAAATTAGCAGTTTAACTGTGGCAGGTGGTGTGGTTAGAATGTTCTATCTGGGTTTTTTGTTTGTTTGTTTTTAACCACTGGAAGCTCCTTTGAAAATGCTGATATCTTTATTGGATTCACTGGGCTTGTCAGAAAGTGACTTCATCCCAATTGAGCACTAGAATCAGTAACTGTGGACTTGTGCTGTATAAGTCTAGGACAGAGCATGGCAAAGATGTTCTCCTTGACTTATTTATTTGGACTGTTAACGCTGAGATTTGGTCAAGACTCCAGAGTCTGTATGTGGATAAGTTGCTTTGGTTTTTTACTAATAAGATTTCTAGGAATCAAGCTTATTTCAAAATCACATGTGCACATTATTTTTCTCTGTTTGTCATTTCTATATTCTGGCAAACTTTTGGGTCTAATTCCAGGATGTGGCAATTTCCCCATGGGTACCACAAAAGTAATACCAAGTACCTGGCTAATTTTCTGATGTGGTTATCAAAAGAACAAAAGAAAACTTCATGTGATTGCTTTTCCCACATTTTATGATATGGATTTCTTGCAAAAGCACAGGTCCAATCATCCAAAAATCACCCATTTACATGACTTTCATTTAAAAGATTGCTAATCCAAGTGACTGTTTAGTCTAGAAAATCAGGTATCCCCAGTCTACACTTTCCCCACCTCACCCTCAGTCTATAGGCCAGAATGTCATGCTTATAAATGATCCATCATTCTCAACTGCCAGGCTTTGGTGAGGGGGAGACCCAAGTCCTATTAGACCAGAGCTGAAGAGACCTGCTGCCTGCTTCCCTTAGAGCACATGGTGCCATGCGTGGTTTAATTTCACACAGCTCTTTAATTGAGCCCTGGTGCTAACGGCTTAATGGGACACTGCAGCATTATATCCTGCAGATTTTAAATTAAAGTTTGAGACTCCCCTCAGGACATGCACAGTACTCCAATTAACACTAATTAGCATTACACATGATTATCAAGTGAAAAACATGGTTTTCCTGAAAATGCTTCTTCCTTTCTTCTGCTTTAAAAAGCTCATAAATTCTAGGAAAACGGCCATGGATGCATGCAAAAAATTAGTTAGAATGATGTCTAGAATGGTGTTTGCATTGGGGGAACACTGGAAACAACTTAAGTGATTATAATGGGAGTTGTATACATAAAAGATAGTAGAGACAAAAGCAATAATTTTTTAATGTTATGAATAATTTTGACATGAGAACATGTTTACGGTACACTGTTAAGTTTAAACAGTTCAAGAATTGAAGTAATGGAACACTATCACTTTTTTACTCTTTCTTGTCTATCTCCAGACAAAAGAGAATAAAAGGATATATACACTAAAATGTAAATCTCTGGGAGGTGAAAATAATATTGATGTTTATCTTATTTATGTGCATGTCTAATTTTCTATTTTTAAAAAATTCATTGCTTTTGCAAAAAGGAAACATTGTTTTTTCAAAATCCACCATTAATTCCTGAAGAATAAATTCAACACAGGGATTTATTTTGAATTTTTTTTTTAATCAATTCTTCATCTACAGTAACCCCTGTGTCGGGCACTGAGAAATCTGCATCAACGATGTGTTAATAATTTTCAGTGAAATGATAAAGGTAAACACCTGGGAAGGGTGAATACTGGAGTGAATTGTGGCAAATGTACAAACCGAGTCAATCTCATGCACAAACCGAGTCAATCATGCCATGTTTCCCCTTTCCCCAGAGGGTTCATTTAGGTCTGTGTGTTTCTCTTCCAGAGCCAAAGATGTTTGTCTTGCTCTATGTTACAAGTTTTGCCATTTGCGCCAGTGAACAACCTCGGGGTAATCAGTTGAAAGGAGAGAGCTATTCTCCGAGATATATCTGCAGTATTCCTGGCTTGCCTGGGCCTCCAGGACCCCCTGGAGCAAACGGTTCCCCTGGGCCTCATGGTCGCATCGGCCTTCCAGGAAGAGATGGCAGAGATGGCAGGAAAGGAGAAAAAGGCGAAAAGGGAACGGCAGGTAATGAAGAAAGTTACACAAAACACCCTCCTGCACTCCCACCTTAAAACTGCTCCCCTTCTTTGTCGCTTTTTCTAATGGGAATTACTCTTTAAATTCCTTCTCCACTAATTAAAACCATTTACTGAGCCCTTAACAGGCTTTGATGCAGCCCAGACTCTTTACCTGTGTCCTTATTTCACTGTAACGGCAACTCTTCCAGGTGGACATTATCCTATTGTATAGATGAGAAAATTGAGCCATAGCATGAATAAATGAATTGCTGAGAGTGGATATATGGATGCACCTTCACTAGTGTCTCTCAGAGCTGGGCTCATACATCTGATGCCCGAAACCACTGGGCTATTGCAGACAGAAGGCAATGGCATGGATGAACAGACAGGCAGACTGGCAGGAAGGAAGATGGACAAACTAAGCAGAGGCAGAAATCAGGAGCCAGATGCCCAGGTGCCATCCTGCTGGGCACGGATATCCTGAACACAGACACATCAAGGGTTTCTACATTTTCTTTTTCACAGATGAAATGAAAATAGCACTGTATAGCCTATGGTTCCCAGTTCATCGCTTTCCAACCTGTCCTATAGCAACTAAAATGTAGATTTCTTACAGCTCTTTCCAACACAATTGTCCCCTCGTCCTTCAGTAATTTTCACTATTTCTCCCCCCTCACAAATAAGTTGGCCTGGGAAGCTTGCCAGATTCTGCAGTCCTTCAGAGAAAACCACATTGAAATTCTAGACAGACTGTGTTAACTCTGAAAGAGGAAGGGATTCAGAATCAATTTTTGAAAACAGTTTCTGAGTGTAACAGTTGGGACAAAAGATGAGAAGGAAAAAATCAATAGATCTAAGAATTATATCTCTAATCATTGCACCTGATTTACTAGTGTTCTGTGAAATGAAATCATAATCCATATTCAGATTGTTGGATAATAAATCATTTCTGAATTTGCCACATAAGAAATATTTGGCAAATCAGTAGCAACAAAATATATGAGCATTGTACATTATTCGATTAAAAAAAACCTTTAGGTAAAGGTTGAACATCATATAAAGAACCTTTAATTTGGAACTTAAATGTAAGGTTTCAAAGTCATCTGTAGAGTAACACCTATAAATACAAGTTACCACTGAGTCATGATTATAAATATCCTTGAAATCCTGTAATAACACCAACATGATAGTCAAATATTGCTGGTCCTTTTAGTTTACTGGATCTGAAAGCAATAACATAGTGGCTACACAAACAAGCACTCGAGTTAGGAAGACTTCAGCTCATCTTAGCTCCTCAAATATCCTATTTGAGGCTCAGTTTTGTTATTTGCAAATTGATGGTTAAAAGGGTGAGTGTGGATTGAGAGCAGTGACTCATGCCTGTAATCCCAGCATTTAGGGAGGCTGAGACGAGAGGATTACTTAAGACCAGGAGTTAGATATCAACCCAGGCAACATAGTGAAACCTTGTCTCTGAAAAAAAATTAAAAATTACCCAAGTGTGTTGGCGCATTCCTGTAGTCCCAGTTACGGGAGACTGAGGCAGAAAGATCTCCTGAGCCCAGAAGTTTGAGTCTATAATGAGCTGTGATCATGCCACTGCATTCTAGCCTGGGTGAGAGAGTGAGACTCCAACTCAAAAAAAGAAAAAAAAAGTGAAAGCGTGCTTGTGAAGTTTAAGGGCAATAATAAATGAAAAACAGTACACAGAAGCTGCTGTTACTTATGACATTTTGCTCTGAAAATATGGGTCACAGCTAAATTTGTCCAAAGTCATGTAATAAACTAGAAATGAGTAATTCATTTCATTAGGTAGTTCCAGTGTCACTGAAAGATATCTATGTGGAAATGCATTCAGATTAAAGTAAATGTTCAGAATTGCGACAGTTTTAACTATATATGAGTCCAGTTATGCCCTCATATTTATTTATCCACCCATTGATCTACACATTCTTCAGTATTTATTCAATAATATTTTTGTACCTCTACTACTTTCCAGTATTATTCTAGACTAGTGTTTCTCAACCTCTGCACTAATAACACTTTGAACAAAATAATTATTTACCATGGAGTGGTCAGCCTGTGCATTACAGGACATTTGACAGCATTCCACTAGGTGCCAGTGGTACCCCTCCCCAAACTGTGACAACCAAATATTTCCCTGTGCATTGCCAACTATCTCTTGAGTAGGAAAGTGGGCAGTGCAAAATTGCACCTGGTTGAGAATACCATTCTAAACACTGGGAACACAAGCACAAATAAGATATTGTCCTTGCCTTGATAAGCAGCCGTTCATGTGGGAGAGGCCAATATAAAAATACATAATTACAATATGTTATAATAACCACTTATTGAGAACTTACTATTTGTCAGGAACTTTACTTTTAGTATTTCATGTTCACCCTAACCCTGTGAGCAGTAATTGCGATCAGCAATAGTAATAAAACGAAAAATATTGAAATTCAAAAATAAGATGACTTTTCCAACCTGACACTATTTAAATCTAGTAAGAATATACAATAGCTCAGAATACCCATAAGAATATACAATAGCTCAGAAAGGAAAGATAAGAAAGACTATATGATCAGTGTGGAGAAGCATGCCTCACTTAGAAACTACAGGACCAGAACCCTGGAGGTCTGGGGACAAATGTGTAACAGGGCACAATGTGGTTGGGAGCTTCTGCTCGCACTTCCCCTTTAATGACACCACAAGGGTCTTCTTATTTGTGCCCTGCTGCTGAACACCCCCACCACATCCACCCCAACCAAGTCCTCTCCAGGCAGAATCAAGCATATTTTTTGTCCAGCTCCCCTACTTTAAATTAGAAATACAGAGCCCATGATAGATTTCATGTGACGATATCTATCTCCTTCACTGGTCTGATGTTACTATTATTGTAGCTTATTATTAACATTTAATTTAATCTGAATGCATTTCCATATAAATAGCTTCAAATAATACTAGAACTATCTCATGAACCAGATCACTCATTCCAGTTTATGATGTGAATTTAGGTATACATGAACTTAGCTATGGTCCATATTTGCAGATCACAAGGTAATCGCAGCTAACTTTAAGGGTATCAGTCATCCTAGCCCAGTGATTGGCATGTAGTGGATGGTCAATCAATATTAGATGCTTTAGATGAATTCATGCATCAATCTATGGATAGATGAGTGGGAGGGAGGGAGAGGAGGAGGAAGGGAGGGAGGGAAGGAGGAAGGAAGGAAGGAAGGAAACAATGCCACTGAAGAAGAAATCTAGGTAGATCCATTTCATGGCGAACTGAGAAGAAACTTTTCTGACCTAGATTCAGTGCCTATGCATATATTAACTCTTACTCCATAATCCTTCACTCTACCCAAGCATACGAGGAGGGAACCCATAAAAACCCAGAATTTATTTACTAAAAATTGTGTGTTAGGTGGGGCTCAGTGACTCAGCCTGTAATCCCAGAAATTTGAGAGGCCACTGAGTGGACTCCCTGAGCCCGCAGGTTCGAGACCAGCCCGGGCAACTTGGCAGACTTCATCTCTACAATATATCAAAAAATTAGCTGGGCGTGGTGGCGTGTGCCTGTAGTTCCAGCTACTTGGAAGGCTGAGGCAGAAGGATCACCAGAGCCCAGCAGGGTGAGGCTGCGGTGGCCATGAGTGCGCCACTGCACTCCAGCCTGGGCGACAGAGAGAGACTCTAACTCAAAAAAAAAATTGTGTATTTATTCTTACATGTTTAAACTTCAGTCACTTTCAGAGTGCTCTTCGTTTGATGCAATACACCTATCGAGATACTTTTTCTATTGCTCAAAACAGTTGTTTTTGTTTGTTTGTTTGTTTGCTTGTTTTGGTTTTTTTTGAGTTGGAGTCTCAATCGGTTGCGCAGACTGGAGTGCAGTGGCCGCTCCCGGCCACCGCAACCTCGACCTGCTGGGCTCCACGATCCTCCCGCCTCAGCCTTCCGAGTAGCCGGAATTACAGGCATGCGCTACCACGCCCGGCTGATTTTTTGATTTATTGTAGAGATGAGA
>NW_007253579.1:53982-71230 GCF_000164805.1 Carlito syrichta | reverse complement strand
TCACCTCAGCCTCCCAAAGGCGCGGGATTACAGGCTGAGCCACCGAGCCTGGCTCAAAACAGTTTTTTTAAACTTTATTTTATTATAAAGATGTGGAGTACAAGTCAGGATTAGGTATACAGCAAAACAGTTTCTGAACTCATTCATTTTTATGGCTTTTAGTGCTTCTGCTGCTTTTTGTTTCACCTCTTCTACATCAGTAAAACGCTTCCATTTGAGGACTTTTTTTCATCGGAGAAACAAATAAAGTCGCTAGGGGTGAGATCCAGTGAACAGGAAGGATGGGGCATGGAGATCATGCCATGTCTGGTCAAAAACTACTTAACACCCAGCACAGTGTGGGCAGGTGCACTCCTAAATAACCCATCATGAAATGGGCAAACATGTTGAAAGAATCTCCCCCAAAAAATTCACTGAGGCTGAACACAGCTTCTCACAACAACACTAGCTGGTACACTGATGATGATGGGTTCCTAAAACACTTACCTAAGTGAGGGAAGTCCGTACTACAAGGGGTCTGCCCACCAAAAAATAATTTTGGCTTTTTTGGGGGGGTCCTACTCATATGTGTGCCTGAATAGAGAGAAGGAGAATGATTCATCTCTTCTTCTCATTCTCAATGTGTAAGATCTTAGCACATGAGAAAATTTTCCATGCAAAGAGGAAGAATTACTATGTATATTACAGCTAGTAGTCCATAATTAAGCATCACTCAGCAGTTCAACATATTAAATAAGTATTAGGAAATCTAAACGTTAAGATTGTGAAGATCTTTTCATGGACAGCATTGTAAAATTGCATTCCAGTAAGTTTGACTTGGTCTCAAGGAATTTTCAAGAGGATGAGACCTCGAACAATCTAGTTCAACACCTTTATTTCAAGGACAGAAAAACTAAAGCCAGAGAAATCAAGCCCCCTTTTCACATTCAGCTAACTAATCCTTGACTGAACGAGGGTTTTACTCTGGGTCCGCTGAGTCACTGTTTCCTGCTTTGCCCACTAAGTTTAAAGTAGACTTAGATTCAAGCTCCCCTTATTACCCAGGGGAAAAAGTGGCTTCCCCACATTCTTAAAGGCAGAAGAATTCAATGAAAATAATTAAATTTTATGGTCAAAATTGTTACAGAGACAAAAATGATTTCTATTCATGTGTCAAAGGTCAACGATAACAGAAAAAAATTAAGCTCTTATTGAAGATAAAATAGCAATTTAGAAGTTGTAGTCTTTTATTCCAAAGTTAATTTAGCAGCAAAATCATACTCAGAATCTATTTCTACCAAAAAGGAGCAAATATTAAAAGATCAAACTGTTATAACCCTAGTAAAAAAAATGAATATTAGAATGTGTTCTGGCTGGGACCAATAGTTTCCACCTAACAAGAAGAGTCATCTACAGGGGTACAATCAGTAATAACTTTGATTCTGACTCTCCAAGAAGGGGTCACATTCCTTTTTAGCATCTTCTATGCATCCTAAATTGCTGAAGAGCTGCTTCCCAAAAGTATTAAGAGCAAAGTCTTAATTCTCCTTGAACTTATATTACCCAGGCCACTGCATTGTTATCTTTGCCAAATAACTGAGAAATGATCAAATTATCAAATTCACACATTGATGTATGTATAATATTCAAATAAGTGATATCAAAGTACTATCAACATAAAAAGGCTTAGATTAGTAAAAAGTTCTAGAGAACAAATACACAGTTAAAAGTGAACCTACACAATTCATCAACAATATATTTTCTCAGATTATAAAAATGCATCACAGATTGCCAATAATTTGAATAGTCTGCGAGGAAATATCATTATAGAAGCTCTACATATGGAATGGATTTGGCTATCAAATTGAACAACATATTTTTATGTTATTAAGCCATTGCATATATATATGCATATTTTTATGGTTTAAAAATTAAATAGATTTTGCTTATTACTTTCAGCCAGAATCACTGTTTCTCTGCAGTTAGCTTGGTTGATTGTCAGATATAAAGATTTAGAAACACAGAAAATATACCTGTATAGTGATTTTGAATTTGTTGAAATCTTTTCACAGCTATTACGTCTTTTCTGTGTATAGGGAGACCCAGAGAAATTAAGAGATTTACCTAATATGATACAACTTTTTAGTGGCAGAGCCAAAGAGAATTTAGGATTCTTGACCTCAGCCCCAAAGATAAGAGGCATTTTGATGAAGGGGAAACGTCATTAGGCTAAGGAGGCTTGAATTCCAATCCTAGCATTGCTACAGAAGTAAGTTTCACCTCTCTGGGACTGTTTTCTCCCTCAAAAGGGGGCTATTGCATGGTGGTGGCAGTCATTACTTTTTTTGGCTATTGTAGCATGTTGAGCCTTCACCATGTGCCAGGTACATGACACAATTTATTCTCTAACCACTGTTTTCAGGGAAGTGCAGGCTCAAGTCAGGTAGGCTTGAGTTCAGATCACAACTCACTCACTAGTTCTGTTTTCTTAAGCAAAATAACTTCCCCATGGCTCAGTTTTTTCATATGCAATGTAAGTAGTAATAACTCCTGCCCTATAAATTCATTGTGAAACTTAAGATAATGCATGCAGATAAGCCGGGCTCGGTGGCTCAGCCTGTAATCCCACGCCTTTGGGAGGCTGAGGTGAGTGGATTGCCTGAGCCTGTGGGTTCCAGACCAGCCTGGGCAGCGAGACCTCATCTCCACAATAAATCAAAAATCAGCTGGGCATGGTAGCACATGCCTGTAATTCCAGCTACTCGGAAGGCTGAGGCGGAAGGATCGCCGGAGCCCAGCAGGTCGAGGTTGCGGTGGCCGGGAGCAGCCACTGCACTCCAGTCTGGGTGACAGAGTGAGACTCCAACTCAAAAAAAAAAAAAAATGCATGTGGATAAAGCACTTAACACCATCTCTGGTAAATGTTGATGAATATAAACAAGTCTAATTTTGATTAACTTTTTTATTATTAATACTAGTAGAAATAGGATGAGGCATGAGACTAAATAGCCTCTAAGGTTTTATCTGGTTCTGTCTACTCCCATGAGTCCACTGTGGGAAATAATATCACCGTGCTTACTGAAGTCCTTCTGCAGTAATCAGTACTTGTATGTGGATAATTGAGTGGCAGGTGATCTGTCATCAAAATGGCAGTTAATTACTTTAAATTATAGTTAAATTATTTCTCATGTGCTCAGGAAAATTGACTTAAATTCTGATGAAAATTGTCTATTTTAATTTTTAGTGCATCAATGATTTTTTAAAAATATTTATTATGAGTACACCGTTGAAGATTGACTGTAAAGACAAAGTTAGGACGTGATAGCATTGTGTAGGCATGCTGTTTGTGACTCTGTATTTAGAACTATTAATTAAACTATACACTCTTTTTGAAGGCTTGAGAGGTAAGACTGGACCTCTGGGTCTTGCTGGTGAGAAAGGGGACCAAGGAGAGACCGGGAAGAAAGGACCCGTGGGACCAGAGGGAGATAAAGGAGAAGTAGGTCCAGCTGGACCTCCTGGACCGAAGGGAGACAGAGGAGAGCAAGGGGACCCAGGGCTTCCTGGAGTGTGCAGATGTGGAAGCATCGTGCTCAAATCTGCCTTTTCTGTTGGCATCACAACCAGCTACCCAGAAGAAAGACTACCTATTATATTTAACAAGGTTCTCTTCAATGAGGGAGAGCACTACAACCCCGCAACGGGGAAGTTCATCTGTGCCTTCCCAGGGATCTATTACTTTTCTTATGATATCACATTGGCTAACAAGCATCTGGCGATTGGGCTGGTACACAATGGGCAGTACCGGATAAAGACCTTTGACGCCAACACGGGGAACCACGATGTCGCTTCTGGGTCTACAGTCATCTATCTGCAGCCAGAAGATGAAGTCTGGCTGGAGATCTTCTTCACTGATCAGAATGGCCTCTTCTCAGACCCAGGCTGGGCAGACAGTTTATTCTCTGGATTTCTCCTATACGTTGACACAGATTACCTAGATTCCATATCAGAAGATGATGAACTGTGATCAGAGCCAAGATCCTGTGGCAGACACTTTGCTTTCATCCAGGGTTATAGATGGTGGAACAGGCAGGAATGGAAATCAAAGCGATTCCTGCTTAGATTCTACAGCATTTACAGACAATCCTACCAGAATCTATCAGAATAAGTAAGGTGAACCACCAAACAGTTTAAAGTATACCAAAATGAATGATATAAAACAATAACCCCCGAAATGAATTCTTTTAAAAGCAGTGTTCGTAAATATTTAAACAAATTAAAGACAATGTTAACACATTTTCCATTAAATGCCCTGAGTGGTAAAACCAGCTGGCAATAATACTGCCTCATTAAATCTTCAAAAAGTTACTTTTTATTTTCCTTTTATTTAAGAGAATCGTAACATCCCAAAGTTTTTGACAATTCTCAAAAGGCTGTAGAAAGTCTAAAACCAAAGGTAAGAGATGCTAAGTATTTACAAGCAAGCTAAAGTGAAATGATAAAAGTCTTTTATTATTATTTATTCCGTCAGGCTTGTATATATTGACTCAACAACTCCTTAATGAACATGTATGGACCAGACACTGTGGTACTGGGTCAGATTTAATCATGGGTTAGGACAAAATCCCTACCTTCCTACAGGCTACCCTGTGTGAGCATACTATCACAATTCAGTGTGATGAGCATCAGAGCAATCAGATTGATTTGATGCTAGAAGCACACAGGATCTGCTATTCCTGGAGCTGGTGGCCAGAGGTCTTAAACAAGGAAAACACTAGGCATGCCAAGTGGGTGTATGTTTAAGTGGGTATGATAGACACAAAGGAAACAAGGAATTCAACATCTGAATTCTCCCCTTCCCAGCCTCAATTGGGAAGAGGTGAAAAACTTAGAGATACAGGATTCCTGGGAGGAATAGTAAAATGAAGACTGAAATTGCCAGAGAGGGCAGTCCCCTAGAGTCCCCTCATGCTCTGGGAGCTTTTCTATCCTCTCAATAAATCCTGTTGCTTTCTCAAAAAATAAAATAAAATAAAGAAGGAAGGAAGGAAGGAAAGAAAGAAAGGAAGAAAAAGAAAGAAAGAAAGAAAGAAAGAAAAGAAAGAAAGAAAGAAAGAAAGAAAAGAAAGAAAGAAAGAAAGAAAGAAAGAAAGAAAGAAAGAAAGAAAGAAAGAAAGAAAGAAAGAAAGAGAAAGAGACACAGCAGGTCATTCTCCCAAATCCTTTAAGGCAATGGTTTCCCAGGACATTTGTCCTAATAGCTTTCTCATAAATAAAGGCACTACTTTACATTGTGCTAAGGCATTGTTTCTTATGGATTTTCTAGGTTTTAATTCAAATAAAGCAAAACAGATGTCCACTGATTTATGAGAAAACTGATGGGAAGAATGAGCAGGAGGAAGAAAGAGAGAGACCAAACGTCTGTGTAGACAGAAGTCCCTTCCAAGTCTCACACCTCCCTCAGTCGTACTCTCTCTTGTGTCCACACTTGGTTCCCCACTGAACTGCGATTCCTCAGTTAATCTCCACGAGTCTGTCTCAACTACCACTCTCTTGGTTTACAATAATAGTATTCTTTTCACTTCTCCCTTTTTTATGTTTTCTAATCCTCCTTCTGTGTATTCCTTTCTCTGCTCATTCATTTAAAAAGCATTCTTAATGTTTCTCATGTTTGAATCATCACACTGGATTCTGTGAAGACAGAGGAGGACAACATGAATATGGCATAGCCCTTACTGTCAAATCTCTAAGAAAATAAGAAAGAAAATGGCATGCAAAAACACAAAAACACTCAGAATTCTGCTAAAATACGCTAAGTGCTAAACTGGAGATAGAGGCAAAATGCTGTTGAAAAAGAAGGAAATGTTTACTTTCAAATTAGAATGTGAGAGAGGGGGGATAGGGCAATCTTCTCTGCCCACTGGGCCTTAAGTGATGGATAGGACTGGGAGGGAACCAGATGGGGGAAAGGACACTTGAGACAGATGTAATGATGGGGAAAACGCATAAAAGTGAAAAGAGAGCCTGGAAGTGGAATCCATGGACTATACTTGCAAGAGCCTCGGAAGCCAACCTGAGAACTGGGGACTTTATTCGCGAGAAAGTGTGGGGTCCTCATATGTTCTCGAGCTGGGAGCTGCCATTATCAGGGGTGAAATTTGCAGCGATCAGGCAGTTCTGTGTAAGGGCAGTTGCCTCTCCTGTCTTTCTGCCCTCTCCAGCTTCCATTGTCTTCCTCTCCCCTCCATTCTTTGTCCCTTCGTTGCTTTCCTTCTGAGTCAGGACATGGGTCCCGGAGACCAAGAGCAATGAAGATTAGACCCAGAAGGGAGGACGATAGTGATGTGAGATAGTCACCTGCCTACAGATAACAGCTAAAGCTAGAATTCCAGGCTATAAAGTTTAAAACAGCCAACAGAAGTAGCTAATCTGGGAAAAATGAAAATACTGGCCCTTGAGGACTGTAGGATCAGCTGGAGACATTGGACATGGAGAAGTTATTACAGACAGTCATAAACCATGAATTATTGTGATTCAAATTTTCTTCTGATCGTAATCCACAAATGCATTCATTTTCTGAGCATTGTTTACTTACTTATCTTTTAAGTGTTTCTTTTATTACAAAGCCTGTTTTGAGAAGCTTTTTAAATTAGAGTTTATTTAATTGGTCCTAGGCCCAGAGATGAATTTTATTTTGGAATATCTCGTGGGGTGGTGATGAGGATCAGAGCGCTGACATGGGAAAGGAAGGGCTGTTTTGGTATTAAATAATACGATCTTAAGTAAATGCAGGTGTCCTTAAAAAAAGAAAAACAAAGGCAGATACAATGTTTCCACATTTATGGATAGTTGTATAAAGCAAATATAAAAACAATTTTGGTTTTCAAAATTTCAAGTCTCATTCCAGTCATACTTTGTAAGGATTGACTTGTAATGAATATGCATTAAGCAATATTTACTGATTATGTACCATCTTGCTCCAGAAGGGTTCAAAGCCACTTATAAAGATAAATAAAATATAAAAAGAAATCAACAGTAAAAAGCAGATGAGAAGAAAAGGGCAAAAAACAAAATAAAAGGAAAGAGTGAGGCTAATACAAAACCGTGTGTACATAAACATGCATCACCTGTGCTACACATTTACAGGACACGTGTGTTTCCGTGTGCCCATGCATGCACAAAGGCATTTCCGGGTGCTTATTATTATTGTGAATAATGTTGCTTATGATAAAAAACAAATTTCATAAACTCTGGATATACTTTTTTCTCTACCACTCTGTGTAAAAGATCATGAAGTTAAATAAATCTTAGATATTAATTATTTTTTGTTTTACACCTTCCTCTCTTCCTCTTCTTCTGTTGCTCTAGTTTCAATAAGTGGCATTGCGGTCACCCTTCAACCAAGCAAAAACCTAAGGTACATTCTAAATGTCCTCCTTTCCTTCCTCACTGAATGTTGCCCACATAATAAAAATTCTTGTGGTTACAGCTACAAAATGTGAATCTCCGATTCATTTCACCCTTCTCAGTACCAAATTTTCATTCATATATTCGCCACCACTTTCCCAGATCAGTGGGAAACTTTGTAACTGACCATTTGCCTCCAACAACAACCCTCCAGTCCATCCTCCACACTGCACTGAGTATGTCCTTCCAAAATGCAAATGTCCATGCCATTTCCCAGTTTAAAAACCAGCAATAGCCCTCCCAATCCCTGCAACATAAAAGCTCTCTTGAGCATATGTGGGTTTTGCTACAAGGTATGCATTTCATAGCCTTTTTTCTGGTATCAATACCTAACTTTCTTTTGAAGGACCATCTCCCTGTACATGCTAAGTCTATGAGCTCCTCAGGGGAATTGACTCTTCCAGTATGTAAATCGGAGCATAGCATTTCACCCACCAACATAATTGATTCAGGTGACTCAATCAGAGCCAATGAAACTTCTCTATATCTTCTATAGTAAAGAATCTCATTCTTTTCTATTAAGCCTGAGCCTGAGAGCCTTCACCAGCCATCCTACCATCAGGAAACGTAATACTACTTGAGAACTGAGGTCTCTACAGGCAAAAGGCTGAGATAAAGAGAGAGAGAGAGAGAGAGAAAGAGATTTTTTTTTTAAATGGAGTCACAATTTGAACCCTGACCTCGCTATGACTATGTTAGTTCTTCCCCTGGTAATCACTAAATGTTGTCTTTGTTTAAGCCCTTTGAGTATTTGGTCACTTGCAAAAGATGTTATTCTACCTGCTATTAATGCAAGCATCCTTTAGTGTGGCGCACTGAGCCCTTTGGGATCTAGCTTCTGCCTACTTTTACAGCCCATCACCCCAAATCACCCACAGGCCTCCTATAATCCAAGAAAATGCTGACAACTGCCGTTCTAGGATGCCTTGCCCTTGCACACCTCAGAACCTCTGCACATGGCGTTTCATTTGCTCTTAATGCCTAGCAAGTTCACTTCTCAAGGTTCTGCCCAAAGGTTACTTTCTTTCCTCTAGTCTTCCCCTTCCCCTGTGCCAGAGGGAAATCACATATGACTGCCTGTGTTTTCTTTACCATCTGGGGACTAGTGCACAATGACAGTAGCAACAGCAAACATTTCCTGAGCATTTTTTAAGTGATTTATATGTAGTAGCTCACATGGTCCTTGTTAGGGTCTGCATGTTTGTGTATCCTCAAAACTGATGGGCTAATATGATGGTATTGGAGGTGACGTCTTTTGGGGGTAATTAAGTCCTGAAGGATCTACCCTCGTAAATGGGATTAATGCCTTCATTTAAAACAAACAAAAAAAAAAGCCCCAGAGAGCTCTTTCTATCATGTGAAGACACGGTGAGAAAATGATCATCAATGAACCAGGAACCAAGTCATCACAAGACACCAAATCTACTAGAACCTTGATCTTGGACTTTTCAGCCTCCAGAACTGTGAGAAATAAGTGTCCTTTGTTCATAATTACCCAGTTTTTGGTATTTTATTAAAGCAACCCAAATGAACTAAGACAGTCCTCAAAACAATTTTTCTTCCCATTTTACAGACGGGGAAACTGGGGGACAAAAGGGTTTAATGTGTGAAGTAAATTGTAGGTGGCAGAGTAGCTCCAGGCAGTCAAACTCCAGAGCTGATGGCCTTCACCACCAGGCTAAGGCACACTCGTATTTTTTTACATTTGTCTCTCTGAGGGAGAGCTTGTCTTATTGGTCATTATATCCCAGGACCCTACACGATGACTGCGTAGCACGCGCTCAATAAAAATGTGGTGAATTAGTCAGTGACTCATTCTTTTCAGTTACAGTGTATGCATGTGGAAAAGCAGGGGAGGGCCACAGTAAGAAAACCCTATAATCATCTTGTTCATTAGTCAAGGTTCTTTAGGATAGAACTGCCAGAATCCAACTCAATCTGCCTTAAAAAGAAAGAGCGAGAGAGAGAGAGAGAGAGAGAGAGAGAGACAGAGACAGAGACAGAGAACTCACCGAAATAACAAAAATTCGAGAGCCAGACCAGGGTTCTCAATCAATGTCACTGGAGTTTTATGTCTCTCTGTCTCACAGAATCGCTGCCCTCAGTGTTGGCCTCACTTTCGGGCAGGCTCTTACCTTTGTTGCAAAGAGGACTATATACGCTCCAGGTTTGCATTTTGTAGTCCCGCCAAGAAAAAAAATATTCTCTTTTTCAATAGCTCCAGCAAAAGACCCAAGGATGAAAGCCTATTGGTTCTGATCAGTCCTGTTTGAATCATGCCCTTCACCCCAACCGACAATTGGCCAAGGGGCAGGGTGTTCCCATCAGCCAGGCCTTCATCATACCCCACCCTTGAGCTAGAAGCAGGATCAATTCCATCTAAATCACATGGACTTAGGGTGGGGAAGAGACCATTTCCCAAAGGAAAATAAAGTGTCAGGTCAAGAAGAAGAGGAACTTGTTAACTGGCAGTCAAAAATCAACGAGTGGCCTCTCTAGGCTGCTTCTATATAAAATCAAAACCACGTTTATTTTGTCTGCATGATGAAAAATAAACATGTCGCTGGAATGATTTTCCTCTGAGATAATCTCATTTTTGATAATATTTAATCAGTCTAGAACTAAATATTTTATACTGTAAGAGCCTGGCATCTGTGATGATCTCATCCTACAAGCCGCCCCAATGCTGATCTCCAGGTGACACTTTTAACAAAAGAATGAATTTTTCTCAACTGAAGTTCTTTCTCTCAAAACCTCTGATTTTTGACATCAATCCTTAGAAAATGCAAGAATATATGCAGTTACCTGTGATAATTATTTTAAAAAGAAAGGAGAGAACATCTCTGAAGATTAGTCTCTTTATGGAATCAAGGGCCAAGAAATCTAATCTGTTCCTTGACCAACATAATGACAGTCCTGAGAAGCCATCCTCCAAAATCAACTACATTGTTGTCCTCAAGTTTTCCTTCTTGTTTTCTTGAGAGATCACCAAACAGTCCCTAACAATATTAGCAATTATAATTTCCTGTGTGCCTCCTCAGTGAAGGGCACTATGCCGAATCCTTTTATCCTCATGAAGGGCCCGTGTTAGTGACTTATTCTAACCTCTAGAGATAATGCAGTTCCATTTCCACCTTCCTCCTCCTAAAAGGAGGAACATTTGTATGGACATCAGGGGGTGGATGGAGCTCAGGGCTGGGGTGATGCTTAAGCATGAAAATGGAGGCGGTCAAAGACTCCTGAGGCCACACAACCAAGGTCCCTGTAGTCCTTAAGAAAGTGCCCATCAGGGCCTGGGCAGCAAACAGTGTGGCACATTCGAGAGGATTTTACTAGAGAAGATCAAATGAAAGGGATGCATCTAGAGGTACAGATGGGGTTAAAAGAACCAAGTAGGGGTGTTGAGTTTTCTCCATAACAAAGCCTGAAGGGGAGAGGAGGCAGTGGTGGTTGCTGAGTATGACAGAGAGTTGGAGACTTGGGAGTGGGACCATCCTATAGGAGCTACACCTGCAGAAGAGCCCAGCCACTGCCAAAACCATGCAGAAGCAAGGAGGAAGCCAAGACCGTGGACCCCCAATCACCCTCTCGTTCTGCCTTCCAGTCTCATATGTGTATCTCTCACTGGTCAACCCCAATTACTCTAGGAGGCCTTGGAGTCTGAGTGATGCAATGCACAAAGGTTGGCTTATTTGGCAAAGAGCAGAGCAGACAAGGGCAGAAAATGGGTGGGAGCCAGGAGAGGGGGTTCTAGAGTGGAAACTAACCAGTTCAGGGCTCCCCTGTTAGAGCTCCTCCCTCTCTAGAGTCTCTCTAAAATTCCAGTAGAACTGGTTGCCTGTCTTGAATATGGCAGAAAGAATATTTCCCAGAGCCGCATATAATTTATGCATGAGAAGCCCTCCAGTCTCAGAAGTCGTACTTTCTAGAAAATTGCATGGGAGTTTGGGGTCAAGGCCTTGCAGTGCTGAACAGAGAATCTGCCAGTGTCCCCTCTGTAAGTCCCTCTCCTAAACTTGCAACAGCAACAAGCATTGGTGGGGTTTTGGGGGTTCAGGAGTCTAACCAAGTAGCTTTCTAGCTCATCATGAATGTAATGCTCCTCTTACCCCTTTAGAGACAAGGATACTGGAGCATGGAGCAATGTTTTCAGGTACTTAGCCTATTCCCCAATTTTCCATATAACAAGCTTGGCTGTAAGGCTCTTTCTGTAATGAAAGCTTTGAGCACACGTTATTAATTATTTTTTGGAGCAAATTCTTGGAAACTAGAGACTTTATGAGCAATTGTCTCACTGCCAAGCCTTAGTAAATGTGGGGTTTTCAATCCTGTCTGCCTCCAAGGCCTGTGCCCTATCATGAACCCACATGTCTGCACACCCCTGCCTCTCAATGCTGCAGTGGCTGGGCTGCGTCTTTTTTTTTTCCCTTTGTGAATGCCTCTTCTTGAAGACAAGTTTCACAGCCAGACCATTGCACTACGAGGGATATGCTCCATTCTCAATTCTCTTCCTTTGATTCTATTAACATTGATTTCCCCTGTCTTAGTGGAGAAGCTTAGCCTGTCACAGTCAGGACTGGCTTATGCATGATCATGTATGGCCAGACCATTCAGCTCTGCAAACTCTAAGAAATCAAAAATAAAAATAAAAAGCAGCAGCCTCCCTTGCTCTGCACAAGGAACAAAGACTGTAAAGGACCAGTGCGAACTCTTTAGATCTGATTAGGTCCCACCACGGAGAACCCAGGCAGTCTTTCAGCACCATCATTATGCCATCATGCTTAGAAAAATCCAGGCAGTCTGAACTCCTCCCAGTTCCTCTCACAAGACGGTCCCTACAGTAAACACACAACATACACATAAACATACACATGTACGAGTGTCAGGATTCATCCTAACAGAGGCCAGGAGCAAACAGGACCACACTTTCCACAGGTCTTATGTGTCATTCGGTGTGGTTTGTAGATCAATCCGAGACATGCAAAATATAGTGGTTAACTGCAAAGTCCTTTGGAAAAGAAAAGAATTTTAAAATGTATTAAACTTCCAATGCCATACAATGGTTTTCCAGAGACACCGTGATGCCTCTTTTTCTTTCTGCTATACGTCACGCTTTTCCAAATTCAGGAATACTGACATTTTGGACTAGATTCTTCTTTGTCGTGGAGAGCTATCCCAAGCATCATGGGTCATTAGGAGCATCTTTGGCCTCCACCCACTAGATGCCAGTAGCACCTCCCCTCTATTATGACAATCAATATCTCCCAACATTGCCAAATGTCCTCTGGGGAAATAAAATTGTCCCCAGTTGAGAACCATTTCTGTACAATCTTGTCACAGTCCCAACAATTTACTTGTTTGCCAACAATCATTTCCAAACTGACCTTTTTTTTTTTTTTAACAGAAATAACCACATGGCAGGTCTTCATTTCAGGTAGAATATCTGTTCCCTTGTAAGAGCTCTAAGTTAAAGAGTACCTCATCTTGAAAGATGTCCAAGCAGCAGCAAGAAACTATGCCCTCGTCCCAATTCCTTCTTACTATGGCCAAGATATTTATCTTTTATTTTGTCTAAAATACAAAAATCACAATTTCTAAGAATTTACTCCAAAAAATAATTTAAAATGTATGCAAAGTTTTCATTATAGAAAGAGCCTCACAGCAAAGCTTGTTATATGGAAAACTGGAAAACAGGCTAAGAACCTGAAAACAGAATATGAGTAAAATGAGCTGTAGTCCACTCACCCAATGGAATATAGTCATTAAAATGAGGGGCCATGTGCAGTGGCTCACACCTATAATCCCAGCACTTTGGGAGGCCAAGGTGGGAGGATCGCTTGAGCCCAGGAGTCCAAGATCAGGCTGGGGAGCATAGCAAGACTTTGTTTCTACATTACAAAAAAAAAAATTTGTTTTAATGAACCAGGCATGGTGGCAAGAGCCTGAAGTTCCAGCTACTCAGTGGGCTAAGGTGGGAGAATCACTTGAGCCTTGAAGGTCAAGGATGCAGTGAGCTATGATCACATGACTGCATTCCAGTCTGGGCAATGGAGCAAGACACTGTCATTCATAAATAAATAAATAACTTTTAAAATGATGAGGCTGCACCTCCAGGCACAATAATTCATTCCGGTAGTCCCAGCTACTTGGGAAGATTACTTGGGCCAGAAATTTAAGGACAGCCTGGACAGCATAATATATCCGTGTCTTCAAAAAAAAGGTAAGGGCTGGGTGGAGTGTCTCATGCCTGTAACCTCAGTACTTTGGGAGGCCGAGGCTAAGAGTTGTTTGAGGCTAGGTGTTGGAGTCCGGCCTGGGCAACATAGTGAGACCTCATATCTACAAAAACTACAAAATTAGCAGAGCATGGGAACACATGCCTATAGTCCCAACTACTAATGAGACTGAGACAGAAGGATCACTTGAGCCCAGGAGCTAAAGGCTACAGTGAACCAGGATCATGTCACCGCACTCCAGACTGGGCAACAGAGTGAACCCTGTCTTAAAACAAAAACAACAACAAAAAAAGATGAGGATGAAAATTCATTGACACCATAAGATATTCACAAAATATTAACTGAACAAAGGAGATTATTAAAGAATATTTTCAGTAATTAACCCATTTTTAAAGTGTGATTGTGCAAGTACATAGAAAAAATCTGAATAAAAATAATCTATTAATGAGTAATTTTAAATTTCTGCCCTTTTGATCTTTATTTTTAATTTTTATAGCATATTTACTTATTTTACATAAACCTTTTTATGTAAGCTCTTAGATAGTCAGCCTAGTTGCACATTATTTTGTCTCCAAAAAAATGGCAGAGAAAAAAGTCTAAGGAGTGAGATAAATAAAATGCCTACAACTGAAGGCTGAAGTGCCAAATGACATCGCTCTTAAAGTTTTCTGGTGCCATGCCTGGACATTTATTTCAGAGGATTCTTTAAAGCAAGGATATAACCAAATAACCCTAGTTTGTATCTTTTAAAATTGTCCCACCCTAACTAGAACAGGGAAGGAAATGAGTCTTGAATTGACTTCATTTTATTGAGTTTTTATGAGTCCGGAACTATAAACCCAATGGGTTAACTCCAGTATGAAGTCATTCAGAACCAATGCATTTGTCAGATGGTAAAGGCATTTATGAGCAGCTATATGAAGCCCGAATTAATGGCTTCACTCCAGTGCCATCATGGAGGTGGCAGAATTTATTGAAGACTTGCCCAGTCTGTCAAAATTCCAAGAAATGATCTGATCGACCTGGAAGGAGAAAAATCATAAACTCTAAGGGGTTGTATAGATGCTCTTACATTACAAAAGTGCTATCTTTTACAAGATTGTTTGTGAGATGCTGCCTTGGCTGAAATAAACAAGAAAAGGCAGCATCTCTGTGATGTGTTCCTACCATGGCTTCAGATAAATTTGGCACTGCTGTGCATAGCTATTGTTATTGAAATTTCTTGGGAACAATGACAGGGAGTTGAAAAGATTATCTACAGAAAACATCCAGTTCATGCTATATTCAGAATTGTTTGCTATAGTCAAAATTAAAGTACAATCTCCTAAGGTGCCCCAGCTAACCAGACTATTGGCAAAAAATAACTAGAAGGTTGATATGGGAGATGGTCAGGACCTAGGACTCATATGCCCACACAAGAAAGAGGTGCCCACTTGACTCCCTGTTAGAGCTGTCAGATAAAACTCAGGATATTCACATTGAATTCCAGATAATAATTGTTTCGTTTAAGTCTATCTCAGATATTTACCTTGCTGTCTTATATTCTTATTTACTCAGTCTGGCAACTCTACCCCCTTAAACTCACCTACAAAGATAATATGAATCCAAGTAAACTTCAGGAAGGTTGTACACACAAATTATCATATAAGAAGAAGTACTTTTTTATGAGAAGGGTTTCTTAGCTTCCCAAAACAGTTTTAAAGGTCCAAAGTCAGCTGGATCAGAAAGACATAAGAGAACCTTTGGGATTAAAAGTCAGAAGCCATATCTAGTCCCAGGAATTCCAATAATCAGTTTTGAGTGACTTTTGGACAAGACATCTACATTCTGCAAGCCTCTGTTTCTACATTAAATGTGAAAAGTAAGTGACTGTTCGTCTGTCTCTGAAGTCAGGACAGACATTTTGCTAGTCGATCACAGCATTCCTTCCCACAGTACCCAGGAGCAGCCTCAGAATTCTCAACAGAGCTTCCAGGTGGCCACCATCCATCAACAAAGGTTCACTCTTGAGATGAAATCGACTTGCCCTCCCTAAATTAAATGAGCCTTAGGTTTCCCTTCCAGCCCTAATGAAAGTCTGGAATACTTTGCATTCTAATTCAATAGGCAAGGTCATACCTAGGGTCACATCTTCAAATAAAGACAAAACCTAACAATTGCTTTCTGAAATAGATTTTTTACAGACTTAGAGCAGAGGCAGTGGGGTCCCACTTTGACCAGGCCTTGGAGGAGCCAGGTGACTCCAGCAACCCTCGAGGACCTCAGTGGAGGCCAGGGAGATGCTGCCCCAGTGATGAACTTGACTCCATTCTGCTCCATGTTTCTGCTTCTTTCTGCATCCATGGGCTTCTTCTACCACCCACAGCCTTCTTTGCCCTCGCTCTGTCTTTTCTACCTCATGGATTCTGCTTTTTCATCATTTCATCTCCTGCTGGCAATCTTATGGCCCAACTCTAGTCCATGACATCTTTTCGCTTCAATCCCTACCTGATTCTTTCTTTATTTCCCTGTTCAAATCCCCCAGAGTGAAGATCTCATGACTCAGCAGCCCCCTGTTTGCTCAAGAGCCAGCCTGGAGATTGGGGTACTAACTGAATCGGGGCCCTCCTGTGATGCAGTCAGCCAGCACTATAAATAGCTGGTATGAAACATGGTTGGCTGCTCAAAGCCCATAAGCAGGAGATGTTGGCAGCTTTATTTTTTTTAACTTTTTTCCAAAATTAGACAGCGTCATCCACAAGTACTATGATATCTCGTTCATAATTTCACAGGATCTTTTCAAGTATAAGATGTGGCCAGGTACAGTGGCTCATGTCTGGAATTCCAGAACTTTAGGAGGCCAAGTCAAGAGAATCACTTGAGGCCAGGAATTCAAGACCAGCCTGGGCAACATAGAAAGACTCCGTCTCTACAAAAAAAAAAATTTTTTTTAATAAATAGCCAGGTGTGGAGGTGCATGGCTATAGTCCCAGTTACTTGGGAGGCCGAGGCTGGAAAATCACTTCAGCCTAGGAGCTAAGATTGCACCACTGTACTCCAATCTGGGCAACAAAGTTGAGACTTTGTCTCTTAAAAAGAAAAAGTAATAGTGTATGTTAAAAATTACTATTTTAGTTAGTTTCCCCCAAAAGCAGATCCAGAGACAAGGATCCGAGGGATCTAAGTAGTTTATTTGGGAGCTGCAGGAAACACCAATAGTGTAGTGAGGAAGAGATAAAGGAAACAGAAGGTCAATAATAAGTGTGTGTCACTAAGCAAACTGCCACAGTGGTTGAGTAAAGATTATCCCAAAGGGCAGTTAGAGGAATCATGACAATCCACACTCCTGAATTAGCTCACCCAAAAAGGAAGGAAGCTGAAGGATGTAAAAACTGACTTCTGATTGGTGTGGGCACTCACGCCTATAATCCCAGCACTTTGGGAGGTAAAGGCAACTCAGCCCAGAGACCGGAGGCCAGCCTGGATAACTTGGTGAGACCTCATCTCTACAATAAATAAAAAAAAAATGTGTATACACATACACACACACACACACACACTCACACACACACCCCACACACACACAC
>NW_007253579.1:37878-53962 GCF_000164805.1 Carlito syrichta | reverse complement strand
GGGCATACACACACACACACACACACACACACACACACACACACACACACACTAGTCAGGTGTGGCAGCGCTTGCCTGTAGTCCCAACTACTTGGAAGACTGAGGCGGAAGGATTGCCTCAGCCCAACAGGTCAAGGCTGCGATGGCTGCGATTGTGCCACCTGCACTCCAGCCAGGGCAGCAGAGTGAAACTCTGATTCAATAAATAAACAAATAAACAAACAAACAAAGCACCTCCCAAGAGTCATTGGTCTAGGTCTGCTCCCAGGGACATTATTTTTCCAGCACTTCAGATACGACTTTGGAACTCAGGTAGAGTGGCTTTTCAGGGTTCTGAAATGAGGCTTCAGGCTCAGAGATAGAGATAAGACAGTTGGAAATCTACCAGTGGACCCTGACTTGGTTAACCCAAGAGATATGGAAGAGATACTGACATCACCTGCTACAGCACTTAGTCAACTCCCAAATAAATGTCAGTTCCATGGGAGGAGGGGGACCACATTTCGGTTTTGTTTCCAGCACCTGAAACTGCCTGCACATAACTGATGCTCAGTAAGTATGTGTAGGATAAATTGGTGAATGAATGATAGAAAGTTCTACATCTATGAATGTAATTATTATCAGGGCAATTGTTGGGGATTCTTCCTATTTGTTTCTCTCCTCGTGTGAATGAAGAAGTAACATGAAGGAGGAGGAGGGTGAGAGAGAGACAATCAGCTCAATACCCAGAAAGGACCAACTCTTAGACCCCAAGGACAACTCTGGCTTAATCCTTACCCCAAGCGCATCACAAACAAGCCTGTGGTAATTCATATTTTAAGGGGACAATATTAACCCACCTCCACTGATAGAATTTTAGAAGGACTTCCATCTAACCCCATTCCTCTCCCTTGAGAGAGCTAAGGCAATTGAAAAACATGCCCAGGAGCCACATGTAGACCAAAGTACTGGTCTGTGGACTGAAAGCGCCAGATCAGAGAATGCAACTTAGATAGGAGGCTGAAAAGAACTTCCCAGGGGCTGCCTCCAGGTCTAGATCCGATTAGCCCCACGGAACAGAAATTTCCCACTCCACCTCAGAGAGGACAGAGATCTGTCTCACCCCAAGTCAAGCTCATAGAGAAGCCACGCCTGCAGATGACCATCCACACACATCCACTTCCAACAGCGACACAAAGCCTCATGGGTGCCAGCCTCTTGCCATCTCCCCCATCGGAGACATCTTTCCTCCTCTCTCCTCCAGAAGAAGCCCCCCCTCCTCTCTCCACCTGCCACTGACAGGTAAGTCACTGGCAATTTTGAGTCTGTACTTAGAAGCGAGTGAAAACTCCCATTTTTCAGAGCGGGAGAAACTCAGGGAAAGGGTTCAAGAAAAATGATGCCTTTTGTACCCTACGTCTATGAGAAAAGGACTGGTGCGAGCATGCATTTCCCTTTTAATTCTCAGGGACAGGACAGGAGCGAGTACACCATTGGATACGCTGAGGGGCTTGCTCACCAGAAGAGTCCTTTTCAGCTGCCCTTCCTCCCATCATGCAGCTACCAACACATTTAGGCCTGTGCAGAGACCACATGTCCGTCAGCAGCCAGGGCTGTGCCTTCAGCCATCTCTCGCGCTGAGATAACTGCGGTGAGCGCTGAGTCACAGAAGTCAAGGAATGCCGTCTCAGAGGCTCTGATATGTCAAGGAGAAACCTGGTTCTTCCTAAGGAAAACTAGATCACCAAACAGCAATTTTGCTTTTGCTTCCGGGCCTGCTTTGATGGCGAAAGAAGGGGAAAGCGGTCAGTTTACTCTTTAAGGTGCTGACCTCTCGTGGCCAGCAACAGTAACTGCTCTACTAGAGACAGCTCTCATTGAATCAAATCCACGTGTGGACTGAGAGACACTTCAGGGATCATCTTTCTTTGCCCACTTCATGTTACAGAGGAGAAAACAGATCCATAAAAGATGAGGACCCTGTCAGTGATCGCGAATACGGGATTGGAGCCAAGGTCTTCTGTCTTCTACTCCGTTCATGCCCTCATTGCTTAGAACACATTTAAAGGCTGCTTTTTCATATATACTGCAAGTAATAAACAATTAGATTTTTTTAAATGACAACATTTCAGTTTCAGATAACTTCCCAGTGATTTTTCTGCAAAACCTGACTGGGTAAGTGTAGAGAGAGGTTTCAACTTTTACTGCATGGTAAATAGAGGGTAAGGATTTTCTCTAATCATCTCTGAATTTCTTGCACTTTGCACCCTACTCACCATATTCCAGGCATTAAAAAGTGTCAAATGGATAAACAGATTGATGGACAGAAAAATTTTAATTTGATATTAAGCATCAACTAAACCCAAAGGTTATTTGTCTGGTTACCCAACTATCAAACAGCAGATCTAAGTTTTGAGGCCAGTACACACTCCTAAGGGACCCCCACACAGGCCCTAGGAACCCCCTCCTACCAGTGATAATCTTCTCTAATTTAGCAGATGCAGCTTTTCTGGCTTTCTGAATCCACATGACTGAATCAAGAGTAGGTTGTATTTCTCAGACTGTCATTCATAATAATTGGCTTCCCAATAGGAACCCAATGAAGACTTTGCTGCGTGTGTTGGTTTGTTCCTTTAATCTTTCAACATGTTTGTTGAGAGCCTACTTTATGCCGGGAGCTTTCCTGAGTAATGAAAACCCAGTGGGAAGTACAAAATAATGTGTCAACTGCTATGACAGTGGTATGCAATGGAAGGATGAAGAAAGAAGGAATCCTTATGAATGATGATGAATCCTTCTCTAGTGTTGGTGGAGACTTGAATTAGGAGCGAGGTCTGAAAGTCTCAGACATGTAACAGTATCATGGGGGAGGTAGGAGTGAACCTCAGGATCCCTAGGGAAAATAACTCAGGTTGGCAGTGAACAGAGAGAATCTCCATGCGAGAAGGGGCAAACCTATGCCCAACACTGACCCTGTTTCTGGAATTCACTTGGCTTTCAAGGGTGTTAGCAATCTCCACTGATACCATCATTCTGGCTCCTAAATTATTCCTCTTTCCTTTTCCCTTCCATCTTAAGAATGGCTGTAACTCTTTCTATCATTCCCTCATAGCACAGATGAAACTACATTGGAAAAGTTTAAGACTTTACTGAAGTATCAGAGATAAGAGCTAAGAATTAAAAGAGTTACTAAAAGCTGGCAATCAGATGCAATGGCACCTGAGAACTAGTCTACCCTCATGAAGTTGGCTGGGCCCTTGTAGGACTGCTTTCCTCTCTCTCCCTGGTTAGGATATGGCAATGTCCATCCCTAATACTTTAAGAAACCCCATCCAGAATGGCAAGGCCCCTCAGAGTCCAAGCCCAAAAGAGTAGAATGGTAAATAGTAGCTGGTGTCCCTTTGTCCTCTGCTCCAAACTCCATCTCTCAAATAGTGAGAACACAGGTAGCTACCAATTTACACATGGCTTTTACTCCAGAAATCTATTTGCCAGTCAGTTCTTTGGAATCTACCACACATTTCCAAAACCATCAACAGTGATTGAGATCAGAGGCCATGAAAATTCTGCCTGGCTTTGTGGAAGATAACTTTTCCATGGATGGGGGTTGGGGTGGCAGTGCGGTGGCCTTCAGGATAATTCAAGTGCATAACATATATTATGCACTTTATTTCTATTATTGTTACATTGCAATATATAATGAAACAATTATGCAACTCATCATTTTTACAAAGAAGTGCAAATGAAAGTGGTAAATACAATAATAGGCAGGCCATGCAAGGACTAAAATAAGTGTCGGATTTTGACTTAATACCTGCCACCAAATACACCTGTACAGTTGAAGCACATCAACTCACTTGCCACTCACTGATAGGGTTTTGATATGAGTCTGCAAGCAACTGATTTATTATGATCTCTGTGCAATCAAACCTCACTGCTAATGTTCCTCTGTATTTGTAACCACTCCCCATGGCTGTAGCATTACCACCTCAGCTCCACCTCAGATTATCAGGTAGTAGATTCTCATAAGGAGTATACAACTTAGATTCTTTGCATGCACAATCCACAATAGGGCTCATGCTCGTATGAGAATCTAATGCCACCAATGATCTGACAGAAGGGAGAGCCTAGGCTGTAACATGAGTGATGAGGAGTGACTATAAATACAGATGAAGCTTCACTGGCTTGCCTGCCACTCACCTTCTGCTGTGTGGCCCAGTTCCTAACAGGTCATGGACCACTCTGCTCTAGTCCATCTGAGGATGTTAGAAATATAGCTTCCTATTGAACAGAAATCAGAAAATGAGTATAGCTGCCCCTGGGTACTCTTTGCACCAGTATGTGTTCTGTACCAATGTAAGGACCGTAGCCCCTGTAGGTCCCCAAGCATTCTGCATCAGGAGACAAAGTAAAGTTGCCTCTACAGTGATCTGTGGCTACAGACAGCAGAGACATGAAAATTATTGGCCTACAATCAGTAGAGAGGTGATTCCTAAGTTGAATCTAGTAAACGGCCTGTCTAAATGTCTTTAGCATTTAGTGCACTGGAAGGAAATATAGTGCAATGTGTGGCATCGTGGAGCATGAGAAAATGAAAGATGGATCAGAGGGCCTAGGGAAGCAGAACCTAGTTTTTAATGAAGAGGTATTGTCAGCTGCTCCTGCTAGCGAGCCCAGCAAGTCTCCTTGGTTATGATCTTGTTTCAATAAAGAGTCCTTTGAGCAACTTGTCTTGATTATGCAAATGAGAGACAAGTGGATACCCAGCATCCCAGGAAGTGGGAATAGAACAGAATTTTCTGTGGCATTACTGATGTTCTTCAAATTTTCAAATGACCTTTGTGTTCCTCGACATACACTGAATAAATTTGCAAAGGGGGCCAAGGAACTTCCTGGGGGGAAAAAGTAATTCAGATACGGTTTCTTCTCTGCTGAATTTCAATATCATTAAAACTTCACTGATAAATGTGGATGGTCCAAACGGAGACTGATCAAACCAAGAAGGATGCTTGGCACCACGAGGGGAAGGCGACAGGAGGAAAGGGATGGTGGACTAGTGTCCACGGTTCAAGCCTGAATTCAGAAGACATGGGGTTGGGGAGGGCAGGAAAGTCAGTTGCTAAATTAGCAATTGACAAAGTATCTTTAGCACTTGGTGCCTTGGAAGGAAAACTACACCTGAGTTAGGTGTCGCCTGTGATTGAAGTCTTAAACCACTCCAGGTGCTGGGAGAAGTAGCAGATCTTATGGGCATAGATCATACTGGAGAAAACAGGGTTTTCCAACCTCAGCACCATTGACATGTATAGCCAAATAATGTTCTTGTGTTAGAGCAGCAGTAAGGGGACTGTTCTGTGCAATGTAAGGTGTTCAGCAGTATCCCTGGCTTCTATTCACTAGATACCAGTAGCACTCCCCCCTGTCGTGACAACCAAAAATATTCCCAAACTTTGCCCAATGTTCTGGGGAGGGGGGAGGGGCAGGAGGAATGAACACTGGTTGAAAAATACTAGTATAACCTGAAAGAGTGGAACCCTGGAATCGCAAACGTTGGCATCTGGTATGAGTATGTGGGGTACCAGGCACATCAATGTAGCTGAGGACAAAAATGCTTAGACTTCTTGGAAACCACTTCCAGCCATAACTGGCTAGATGCTTCTGATCTTTCTCCATTGGGTGCACAAAAGGTTACTCTTTGAATCAAGTAAGCCCCTTAAGATTTATGAACAATTCTAGATAGCTGTGAAGCTTCAAGGAGACATTAGATGTCCTGCTAAAAAGAGCAAGCATATTTTCAAGCTGCTAGTTGAAAATGAAAGAGTCGTGACATTTGCACACAAGCTGGTGAAGCAGGTGCAGCCAGTGAGATACACTTACTGGAGAGAAGAAAATGTAAAAATTGCAGGAAAAATCCTTTTGGATAAGAAAAAACATGAAAATTCACCACTTGGTCTACAGCAGCCATTTTCTCTGATATGTAAGAGCATCTCCAGTTATTTCAAATTATGGCAAGAGTTTCTACAAAATGAGTTGTATAACATTTTATTCTCAATAGCTCTGACAGCTCTCTTAGGAAGTAAGAATGTTGTGAAATGCAGCAAAAGAGAAGGAAGTGCTGTAATTCAAAACAGGTTGAAAATCATAGCTCTGGAAGAGGAAAATTAAATGCTTTAATATCTATAAAATAAAAATAGGCTACAAAGTCAATATATCTGAGTCAATAAGTGTTTCTCCCCATTTACTATAAAAACAAAAAGTTCCAGTCTGCTGGAGTTCAAGCTATAATTCAAAGAGAGATGTATATAATTCAGTAAATTGGAAAATACAAATTCAAAGCTGAAGAGCATGGTTTTATAAAATTTATGATTCAAAGGTAATTCTTCAGCTTCCAACTTGAACCTTATTTTAGTCGTGTGTTTTCCCTTGTGATTCATTTTTCTTTTGTGGAGAATGAATCAGCTACAATCAAAAGTATTATAAAAACCAGTAAGAATGACACATTCATCTAAAACTAAAATTGTGTTTCACATGTACAGGTGGGAAAAGCATATTTTAGCCATTTATTGACCTAAATAACGCACTGTTGCATCTTTTCTCCAAAGAGGATATAGCATAGTAGTTTCATCTCAGGTTCTACAATTTTGTAATGTTTTCCAGAGTCCTAATACCCCAAAGAAGCTTCAAATGCATTCTGCTTTAGTGACATTACCCTTGACAGCATTGAATACATTTGTGCATTCAAACACAAATATATGTATTTGGTAAATATGTGGCATATACTGAATGTTTGTTTTGCCCCAAAAATGTATATTTTGAAGCCCTACCCCTAAATGTGGTGGTATTTGGAGACAGAGATTTTGGAAAGTGATTAGGCCTAAACAAAGCCTTAAGAATGAGACTCCCATGATAGGTTTAGGTTCCTTGTAAGAAGAGGAAGAAACCAGAGCTGACTTGCTCTCCAGCATGTGAGGATAGAGATAGAAGGTGGCTATCTGCAAGCCAGGAAGAGAGCCCTCACCAGAATCTCACGACGTTGGCAGCCTGATCTCCAATTTTCAGCCTCTGGGACTGTGAAAAATAAATTTCTGTTGTTTAAGCCACTCAGTCTCTGATATTTTGGTATAGCCGTTCAAATTGACAAAGATGACATGTGCCTTAATCTGTTTTCTGCTGCTGTAGAAGAATACCACACGCTGAGTAATTTCTACTTATGTATTTAAAGATGTGACTCATATAGTTACTATGGTTGCATAAAATGGCACCAAAATGTGGTGGCTTAAAGCAGTCTTTTGTAATGCGCATGGGTCTGTGAGACAGGAATTTGAATAGAACACAGCTGGTTGACTCATCTCTGCTCCACAATGTCTGAGGCCTTGGCTGAGAGAACTTGACTCCCAAGAGGCAACTAAACATTTAGGGGTTGGTAGCATTTAAATTCTTGTTCACTCACATGCCCGGAGCCCTGACTAGGATGACTCAGACTAAAACTGCCAGCAGAGCATGTACCATGTGGCCTGGATCCCTCAAAGCATAGTGGTCTCTGAGCAGTCAAGCATCTCACATGGTGGCTCGGGGCTCTAAATGCAAAAGTTCTTCATATAACATGGAAACCACGTTATCTTTAATGGCTCAGTCTCAGAATTTGGCCAAGAAGCCAGCATCTCTTCTTCATATTCCACTGGTCAATAGTTACAAGTCCACTCAGATACAAAAAGAGGAAAAATAGACCCCACTTCTTGATGGGAGGAGTGTCAAACAATTTGAGAGTTTTGTTTTAAAAACCACCATAGAGCATACTGAGATAAAGTGCAAGATGTTTATCATTAGGAAAAATAAAAGGAAAATGCCTGCTCAGAGTTTTAAAATAATAAGAAATTTTTTTTAAATGTATGCCAATTAACTTAAAAATAAAAAAAGAGAATTTCTCAGAAACATTTAATATACTAAAATTAAGACAGAAGAAATGTAAGACCTGAATAGGCTTATAAGCACTAAAGAAATCGAATCACGGGTCAGAAATCTAGTTACAACCACCCAAAGCTACACACCAATGCTCAAAAAAAGATATACAAATGCCCAATAAGTACAATGAAGCATGATGCTCTACATCATTGCCCATTAGGTAATCGCAAATTAAAACTACAATAAGATACCACTTCATGCCTTCTAGGATGGCTGTAATCTAAAAATCTGAAAATAACAAATGTTGTCAAGGATGTACAGAAATTGGATACCTTGTACATGGCTATGGAAATGTAAAATGGTACAGCCACTGAGGAAAACAGTTTGGCAATCCCTCAAAAAGTTAGAAATAGAATTGCCATATGATCAAGCAATTCCACTTTTAGGTATGTACCCAATAAGAATTGAAAACAGAAAATCAAACAAATACTTTTATGTAAATGCTCATTGCAGCACTGTTCACAATAGCTGAAGAGTAGACACAGTCCAAGTGTCCTTCAACAGTTGAATGGATAAACAAAATTTGGTTTAGACACACAATGGAGTAGTATTCAGCCTTAGAAAGGAAGGATGTACTGACACATAATATAATGTAGATAAACCATGGAAACATTATACTAAATAAATTAACCAGACACAAAAGGACAATATCATATGACTGCACTTATATGAAATATCTAGAATAGGCAAATTTATAGAGCAGAAGGTAGTCTGAAGGTTACCAGGGCGTAATGAAGGGAGGGGTAACAGAAAATTATTGTTCAATGAGTGTAGAGTTTCTATTTAGAATGATGTTTTGAAAACATAGTGGTAATGATTGTACAATGTTGCAAATGTGATAAAAAAAAATTAAATTATACACTTTAAAGTAGATGAAATGACAAATTCTATCTTATATATAACCACAATTATTAAAAAGAACCTCACCAAACCTAGACAGCTTTATGCTTTACAGACAATTCATAGAACAGATAATGCTAACTTTACCTCTACTGCTGCAGAGATAAGAAAGAGAAAAATATTAGTCTGCATTTTTTTAGGTTAGATTATCCTTTATCCTAAAATAAGACAAAAAGAAAGGAAATAATAGGCTGATCTCAGTTAAGAATATACATACAAAAAATTCTAAATAACAGTAACTAAATCCAATAATTAATTTTTAAAATATCTTGGCCAAGTTGAGTGTATCTTAGGAATGGAAGAGGAGTTAGACATTAAAAAGCCTGTTAATGTAATCCATCACATTAACAGGAAGAAGAAAAGTAATATTTGATTATCTCAAAAGATGTAAGAAAAAGAGCTTATGATATGTGATTCGACATTTATTCTTGATTAAAACTCTTGAGCCAGCTAGGAATAATTAACCTAAAAGAAGGAGGTTTTTGCATAATGATTTAAAACAAATTTGCTAGATTCATTTATTTTGCTTACATAAGAACTTTTGCAAGAAACAGTATTTTGTAATGCTGCTTTTTAATATTTTCAGAACTTAACAAGAAGTTGCAAACTTCCTGTGAACTGGTTTAGTTAAATTTAGTATTAAAAGGTCAGGGAGGGCATGCCCAACAAAAGTCAAGAAGGTCATAATCAGAAGGTTAATGAGCAGAAGAATGGTGAACCAAATCCTTGCTCTCATGACAGTTGGCCGCTTCAAGTAGATAATCTCTTACAATACACATTTACGTTTGTGTTTTTTCACTTGGTAAACCTTACAACATTTGCTGTGTCCCAGAACCATCCTAGCATTTTGCAAATATTAACAAATTTCATAACAACCCTCTGGAGTCGTTACTATTTTAACCTCAGTTCCCTGTCCATAAGGAAACTGAAACCTAGAGAGGTTAAGGCAAGAGAGGTTAAAGAAGCCAACCAAGATCCCTCAGTTGTAAGATCCAGCATTCAACTTCTTTTTCTCTTCTCTCCTTCTGGGACTCTACTGGCTATAGTGGACCCCCTAAATTCCTCCCCACGTCTCTTACCTACTCTTTCCTATTTTTCATCTCTCTCTGCCACATTTAAAATTTTTTCAACCTATGCTTTAGACTGATCATTCATTCTCTTTTCAGCTTTCTCACCTGTGGTTTAGTCCATTATTTGCTTTAATAAAGACAAATGACTTTATTATTTATTTCTAAGGTCCTAGATGGTTCTCTTTTACATTTGTCTGATCTTTTGGATAATGTTTCACTCTTCTTTCATGTTTTCTTTTTTTTTGAGTTGGAGTCTCACTCTGCTGCCCAGACTGGAGTGCAGTGGCCGCTCCCAGCCACTGCAGCCTCGACCTGCTGGGCTCCGGCAATCCTTCTGCCTCAGCCTTCCAAGTAGCTGGAATTACAGGCATGATTTTTTTATTTATTGTAGAGATGAGGTCTCGCTGCCCAGGCGGATCTCAAACCCTCGGGCTCAGGCAATCCACTCACCTCAGCCTCCCAAAGGTGCGGGATTACAGGCTGAGCCACCAAGCCCAGCTTCTTTCATATTTTCAAATCCTCCTTTTATCTTCTTAAATATTTGGTCTTTATTTTTTCTTCATTCTCTGATTATTATATTATCAGAAATTCTTGAGTATCTAATAATGTCCTCTGTGGACCTTAAGTGTTTCCTACTGTGTTGTGTAATTTTGGATTATGAGCTCATTGGTATCAGGGTTTATCTGCAGACATCCTGAGCTATCTACTTGAAGGTATGTCCATCCAGAAAAGTTTTATGTTTTATTTTTACTTTTTTGAGTAGGGGTCTTACTCTGTCACCCAGGCTGGAATGCAGTGGCATGATAATGATGATCATGGCTCATGGTAGCTATGACCTCCTGGGCTTGGAAGATTCTTCCACCTCAGCATCCTGAATAGTTGGGACTATAGGCATGCATCACCATGCCCAGCTAATTTTCATTTATTTATTTATTTTAGAGACTAGGTTGTGCTATGTTGCTTGGCTAGTCTTGAATTCCTGGGCTCAAGCAACCCACATGCCTGACCCAGAAAAATTTTATAACAATTTCTGTCTGGCACCCCACAGGGATACTCTAGCTTGTTGAAGGTTCTTAAAAGATACAAGTAGCATAAATAAGACAAACTGCATGGTGCAAGTCAATGGTTATAAATTCTTATATTTTTCCCACCACATGCAAAACACAAGCTGAGACGAGACAAGTTTTCTTGTTGCCTTTTTGTGCCAGCACTAGATAACAGACAGCCGCCTTCAGTTTGAAAACTTATTCTTTCACCTTGGACAGTGTTTCTTGTATTACTCCTTTGATAAATTCTACTTTTAACGTTTATGGTTCTCTTTTTATGAGCTACAAGTGTTTAATTTCTTAACCTGAGATTCTTTAAAAAATTTTTATAACTCTTTTCTGTAAGGGCAATATACTCACTTTTTCACTGGCGAATCCTGAAATGTCAGTATCTGGGGTCTGTACATCATGAGCATTCAGTTTCTCCAGAAAAATTTTTTCCCAATTCTGTGCTGGAAGAGGCAGAACTGAGGAGCTAATGGCATGTGCTTTGTTGCCTAAGTTCTTAAGGAGGGCTTAGAATGGGCCCTGCCGATCTCCCAGTTTTGTGTATAGCTTTCAGCTCTGAAACACACTCATCTTCCCATAGCTGGGAACTTGAGACCAGAGAGTCTCTGGTTCAGCTTCCAGAAGATGAGACAGATGGGGTAGATGGGAATTACTTCTCAGGCTACTAGGAATAAGAGTCCTGAGTATCTAGCCCATCAATATATGGACTTTCAAATCTTCCTGCATTTTCAGGACCCCATATCTCCCTACCCTCCTGAGTTGCATTGTTTCCTGGTACTTCTGTAACAAAGCTCCATATGCTGGGTGGCTTAAAACAACAGACGTGTATTGTCTTTCAATTCTGGAGGCTGGAAGTCCAAAATTAAGGTGTTGGCAGGGTCAGTTCCCTCTGAGGGAAATCTTCAAGGGAGAATCTGGTCCAGGCCTCTCTCCTGGTGTCTGGTAGCCTCAGGTGTCCCTTGGCTCGTGGAAGGTGTCTTAGCACTGTTTCCCTGTCTCTACGTCCAAATTTTCCCTTTTTATAAGGACATATTGGATTAGGTCTCACCCTAAAAACCCCATTTTAACTTGATCACCTCTGAAAGGCTCTTTCTCCAAGTAAGGCCCCACTGTGAGGTGCTGGGGTTAGAAAGTCAACATATCTGAGGGAATAGGGGATACACTTCAGCCCAACACCACTGCTCAAATCTTGAGCCTCTGAAGTTTTGCAGAGTGAATCAGCTCATTTCCTCATTTTCGTGCCTACCTGCACCCCTCATCATACCACCCCTATATCCATGCACACTCACAGAGACACACTCAGACACACACACAGAAACACAGACACACACACATACCACATAGGCACACTGACACATACTGTGCTAAAATTGCACTCTGGATTTGTTTAATCAGGTATGGTAATATATGCAGACACAAAAATGATTGTCACAAAGAAATCAGTTTATAATCACGGACTACTAAAAACAGAAAGCATCATATCTTCATCTGTTTTGTGTTGCTATAACAGAATACCACAGACTGTAATTTATAATAAACAGAAATTTATTTCTTATAGTTATGGTGGCTGGGAAGTCCAAGATAGAGGGGTTGGCAACTTTCAAGGGCCTTCTTGCTATATCATCCCACGGTAGAAGTGGGGTGTGTGTGTGTGTGTGTGTGTGTGTGTGTGTGTGTGAGAGAGAGAGAGAGAGAGCAAGAGAGAGGAAGAACAGGAACAACAAGAAGAACAAGAACAAGATCAAGAGAAGTAGGAAAAGGAAGAGGAGGAGAAAAAGAGAAAAGCAAGAGAAGGAAAGAGAAAAAGGGGGGCCAGACTCATCATTTTATAAGGAATCCACAATAGATAATGGTGTTAATCTATTCATGAGGGCAGAGCCGTCATGGATTAATCACCCCTCATTAAGGCACATCTCCCAACACGGTTGCACTGAGGATTAAGTTTCCAACACATCCTTTTTGGAAGACACACACAAACCATAGCACATGGCAAGTCACACAGGGCCACATAGGGAAGGACCAATGATGGGCAAAAGCAGAAGTGAGGGAGGGTGGAGTATGGTTCAGAGCCTTTGCTAGAGTTTTCCCAGGAGAAAATGGGCAACACAGGCAGGATGCTAAGAGAGTTTAGGATTGGATAGTCTGAAGTATTTCAGTGGGCTCTGGACTCTAGGGGCTGTCCCTAGTTGTCTGAACCTGATCCAGGGTGATTCCGGACAAGGGAAATATTGGCTTGGCATGTGAGAGTTTGGTGAAGGAGACACCTGGTTGTGTGGGCTCTGGATTGGTTAAGGAGAGCTTGTATACTTCAGGGGAATCACTTGCTATCTCTAGCCATCAGATAACCTGAGACAGTCCATTTCTCCAGGATCAAGGCTCCAATGCCAGAACATTAAAAATATAGATGATAAGAAAACACAGTAAGTGCACAAAAATACATGCCTACACCACACACATAAAGACACACACCAATATAATTGGAGTGTGCCCTTTTTATTTATATATGTTTGTGTCCACTCATTCTATTACCCTTCTATTTGCTTTTCCTCTTCTCCCATTTTGTTTTTTTGTTTTGGGGTTTTTTTTTTTTTTGGACCGTGACATTTATATCTCCTTTCAATAATTGTAGTAGGATTCAGAAAATTAGCAGGGATTAAACTTGTGCATCCAGTGTTCCACGTTTAACCAGGAAACACTCCAGTGAACATTTGCTGGTACTTGAAGCACTTCCTCAGGGCCTTAGCCACTACCAAGTTAGACCCTCATGGCCATGTAATGATGACCTTCTGGGCTTCCAAATAGTACCACCTCTGAGCATCGCCTGGCCTTTATCAGAAATGCACAGTGGCCCCAATGACATGAAGGGAGGTACAGTTCTTAAAGCTTGGCCTAATCTCTGCCCATCGCCCACCAAGTTGCTCTCTCTTTGTCTTTCCCCCATAAGCTGTGCACTCCGCTTACACAGAATGCTTGTATGCTACTACTAGAAGCAACCTGTCACTTTAAAAGGAAAAAAAAGCGCCACTAAGTGACCTCCTTAGGAACGGGTTGCTAAGCTGGTGTTTTTGCTCTGAGACACGACTGCAGCTTCCCGGGGAGGAGCCCGTCCCCCACGCTCAGACTCTCCCTCCAGATGCTTTTAGAAGATTCAACAGCACAACCGTCTCTCTCCACTTGCATTCCAGAAAGCAGAACCTGCAAAGTGCCTTTTGTAAAGTTTCTTAAGGTAAATCGATTCTCAACTGGACTTAGGGCTACAGTAATGGTTTCCTGTTTTCGGTTTCTTGTTTTCAACCTCTCCCTGGGTACCTTGAAACTGAATGTAATGAGTTGTAAGTTTAGGGGCCCTCAGCATTATTTATGTTTTCATTTTCTTTCTGGAATGGGAACATAGACCACTACTCAGCAGCTTTGATTTGAGCAGCTCTGTGGTGTCTGGTTTGCAGGAAACATTAAGTCCCCTTCCTCGCGAGCCCTGAATGGAAATCCTCTCTAACCAACACTCTGAGGAACATTTACTACGTGTTGCATTTCTGCGCCTTTTAGTTAAAACTGGTTCAAGAGGAAAAGTACTAGTCACTGCAAACTTCACTTTTCTTGACATTAGACAGAGAAAGGGCTATTAACCTCAGGGTTGAAACTTGTTGGGATTTCCAAAAGACTTCAAGAAAATCTGCTGGCTGCAACTTAACCTGTTTTCCTTCATTGCAGAGAGGTGCTATGAAAAGCTAATAAGGACTAGTAGGAAATATATGCTTGCTATTGCATTTTCATATAGGCTTTTCTGTAAATCAATTCAGTGTCAGTATAAAATCTCTCTCTCCCTCTCTCTCTCTCTCTCCCTCTCTCTCTCTCTCTCTCTCTCTCTCTCTCTCTCTCTCTGTGTGTGTGTGTGTGTGTGTGTGTGTGTATAGACCTCTTAGAGCTCATTTATAGTCATTCATTCAAACATTTATCGAGTATTAACAATGCACCAGGCAATGCACCTAAGCTTAGAGTGTGCAAAAATGAATTAGACCAGGTCAGAAGCTCAGAGTTGCTGGAAAGACAGACCTAGAAACAGACAATAACAGTACAATGAGCTAAATGCCAGAAAAGATTTACAAAGAGCACTGTGAGCACAGCAGGATGACATCCAGGGAGGGGCTTCCAGCACTTACTTACAGCTGACTACATCGTGTAAATAAATGCACTGGCCATGGATCACATAGAGCAGTTCAAACATGGTACTCGTATGTACTCGCCGAGAGCAGTGTATACTGTAGCAAGCTGATTAAATGATTCTACAAAGCTATTTGTCACTAACTTTATGCTGACGGAAACTGCAGCTGAAATAACTTGTAGAATAAGATAGTGAATTCCAAAAGGTACTGCCCCAGATTTCTGAACTCCAGGATGGGACAAAAACAAAAATGCTTTCAGAGTGCAAGGGAGAGAATACTCATGGGAACAGGGCCAGGAGGCTTCAGAAGCACCATAAACTGAAACAACAAGACAGATTCCCTAGACCTGCCTGGAGAGAAGGGGAGAGGGGCATGGGTTATGATTCCCAAAGGTTGGAGGTAGAAACTGAAAGGGGCCCTTGGACATCACCTACGGTCTTTCTCCTGACTCCTCTTCATCCGTCAAGTGCTTTTCCCTCCTTACTCCTTCCTTCCACGTTCTCTCTCTACCATCACTTTTTCTCAATAATAAAACCTACCAGTATTGGCTGGAGCAGTGGCTTACTCCTGTCAACACTTTAGGAGGCCAAGGATCACTTAGAACCAGGAGTTTGAAACCAGTCTAGGAAACATAGCAGCACCTCATCTCTACAAAAAAAATTAAAAATTAGCCAGGCATGGTGGTGCACACCTGTATTCCCAGCTGCACAGGAGGATAAGATGGGAGGATTGCTTAAGTCCAGGAGTTTGAGGCTGCAGTCATTTATGATCCTACCACTGAACTGCAGCTTGGACCACAGAGCAAGACCTAGTCTCAAAACAAAAAACAAAAAAACACTAATATTAGCCGGGTTCGGTGGCTCAGCCTGTAATCCCACGCCTTTGGGAGGCTGACGTGAGTGGATTGCCTGAGCTCGCGGGTTCGAGACCCGCCTGGGCAGCGAGACCTCATCTC
>NW_007253579.1:24976-37858 GCF_000164805.1 Carlito syrichta | reverse complement strand
TACTTGGAAGGCTGAAGCGGAAGGATCACCGGAGCCCAGCAGGTCGAGGCTGCGGTGGCTAGGAGCGGCCACTGCACTCCAGTTTGGGCGACAGAGTGAAACTCCAACTAAAAAACAAAACAAAACAAAAAAAAACCCACCAATATTGAGAGCCTAGTTCATGCTAGGCATTTTGCTACACACATTCCATCATTTAACGCATATAAACTCATTACCCTCTCTAAGGTAGGAAGTATTACAAAGAAATGTGTCTCAGAGAGGGGAAGGCATTGCTCCAAGATCACACAGCTGACAAACAAAACTGGAATTTGAACCCAGGTCTGTCTGTATAATTTTTTACAAAGCCTAACTTTTCTATAAACTCATGTTTTTGTGTGTATGTGTGGGTTTGTTTTTTGTTTTGTTTTGTTTTACCATTTTGAAGCAGGATGTACATATTTTATTTATTTGTTTGTTTTTCTGAGTTGTAGTCTCACTCCGACACCCAGGCTGGAGTGCAGTAGCACGCTCATGGCCACCCCAGCATCGACCTGCTGGGCTCAAGCGATCCTTCTGCCTCAGCCTTCCAAGTAGCTGAAACTACAGGCACGCACTATCACACCTGGCTAATTTATTTTTATTTTTATTTTTTGTAGAGACGAGGTCTCACCATGTTGCCCAGGCTGGTCTTGAACCCATGGGCTCAGGCAATCTTCTCACCCTGGTCACACAAAATGCTGGGATGACAAGCTTGAGCCACTGCGCCCAGCCTTATTTTATTTTTTAAATAGTCAAGATTGAAATGCACTGTATACAACGCTGCCTCTTTCCTATTACATTCCTTTTTCTGTACACTCTATAGGATTCCATCACAGGGTCCTCTAGATAGAATTCTGATCGGCTGGTGATCCTTAGAAATAGTCCATTTGTTCAGATGAAGATGTGAACTTTCCTTGAAAACTGTGTTTGATTTTTCTGCACTGAGTAAGATAAATCACTGCCTTTATGTAACCTAAGCCCTTTCTCATTGGTGCAAGTCTTCACAGCTTTCAATTATATTTCCAAAATAGAAGGCTATTCTGGAAAGCATAAAATAGTTGCTGATATCATCGCAAAAGCCAGAATAAATGATGGGACAGAGATGTAGAGTGGAGAGAGGCGGACTTTGGAATCACGGTCTCAGGGTCAAGTTCTGGATGGGATGTTAAATAACTACAACCTTGGGCAACTCGTGTAACCTGCAGAGCCTCAGATTCTTTCTATGCAAACTGGGGCATGTACTACTGAGCTGGAAGTGTTGTTTATGAGGACTCAGGGGAATATATATCTAGAGACGGCATGGCACAAGTAAGTGTGCAGCAAATCATAGCTATTTTGATGCTGCCAACAGGAATACATTAACAAGGGCCCGATGCATATGCTGCTGACAGGCAGCATATTAAAGTCAGCACTGTTGATTTATCGTTCCTTAGCAAAAGTGTTCGTAAGAAAAACAAATATTGGAGTCATTTGATTTCCTTCGAAACTCATTTAGAGGAAATGATCAGGAAAGAATGAGAGAAAACACTCTCATTGCATCTTTAGTTTTTGACTCCTATTTTTTTTCTTTCATACATAGTATTTCTTTTAATTTATAGAGAACCTTTGTTTTGGTCACTAAATAGTTCACAGTTCTTATTTTTTCCGTTTGTAAGGACCAAAGCTGTCTGTGAGCTTTAGTGTCCTTTTGCATTTCATTGTCACTATCTGCCCCCATTTGTTCTGGATTACCTTCTCACTCCTCTATCCTCTCAGCTGCTTTTGTCATTTCCCTTCCTCTGTTTTTCATACCCCATGAGGAAGTCTGTATGGGAGACCACAGAATTCCAGACGCTTTCTTTCTCTTTAAGCTGCCAGTTCCCCAGTAGGGTCAGGGAAATCTTCAGCGCCTCAGATGAGCAGCTTAAAGGCCCTGACCAAGTCAGTAGAGATTTGGATTCTGCGGCTATTAGGACAAGCTTACGATCTGTCAGCCCTGTGCCCAGTGTTTCTATACAAGTTTTCTCATGAAATCTTCACAGCAGCCTAGGAATGATAATGGAGATTTGAAGAGTCCCAGAATGTGGCCATGGAGACTCGGCCAATATGCAGTGACTTGGTCATTCATTGGACAAATATATATTGACGGTCTATGGTGTGCCATCATCCTAGGCTCTGTGGGTTAACAACCATCAAAATAATGTTCCTGCCCTCTTGCACCCATGTTCTAATGGGGATGGGCAGACGCTAACAAGTAAGTGTATGTGCTGAGTGGTATTAAGAACCACAGAAATATAAATCACCCCAGGTAGTGCAGAAACTCCAGGAGGGTGCTGGAAGGAGGCTCTCATTGTATTGTGAATGGTCAGGGAAATTTCATAAAATGAAATTTCGGCAGAGACCCGAAGGAAGCAAAAGAGAGAGACAGATCAAGAGCTGCAGGCAGAGGGAAAGTGACCACAAAGGTCCTGAGGCAAGAGGCTCTGAATGTAAATCCTGGAGGGCCTTGTAGACCTCTGAAAGGATTTTAGATTTTACTCTGCTGACAAGGGAAGTCATTGAAGGATTTTGAGTGGATGAACATCATGATATCATTCAAATTTTCAACAATTTCCTCTGACTTCAATGCAGAGAATTTGGGGGGCAAGCAATGTGGGAAGCTAAGAAATTAGGAGGTTCTTGCAGTAGTCTTCATGAAAGAAGACAGTGCATGACCAGGGTGAGGGTACTGGAGGGGCTTAGAAGTGAATGGATCCTGAATGTAAACTGAAGGCCAAGCTGGCAGAATTTCTGAAGGATTTGGGTGTGGTGCGTCATTCGAGAAAGAGAGGAGTTCAGGACCGCAAGATTTCTGGCCTGAGACAAATGGATTTCTGTTTGTTGCAGCAGGAAGTTTACAGCACAAGCAGGGTCAGGAAAAGCAAGGAACTTCATTTAAGGCATGTTAAGCCAAGAGAAACAGTTACATATATGAGTCTGGAGTTCTGGGGAGATCTCTGGATCCAGGATGTAAATTTGGGAAGTATCAGTATGCAGATGGTTTTTAAAGTCAAGAAATATGGTCAAGCACGGTGGCACACACTTGTAATTCCAGCACTTTGGGAGGCTGAGATGGGAGGACTGCTTGAGCTCAGGAGTTCAAGACCAGCCTGGGCAACATAGTGAGACCCTGTCTCTACAGATAATAATAATGACAAAAATATCAATAATAATTATTTAATTAAAATTTTAAAATTAAAAAAAGCCAAGAGACAGGATAAGATGGCTAGAGCAATGGGTATAGGAGGAAGAGTTGAGTCCCTGAGCATGCCAATATTTAGTAATCTGGGAGATGAGGGGAAACCAGCAGAACCTTACTCCTAGGTCAAGTTTTCAGTTCATTTACTAGTTTGAGAAGGAGCAGTCAGCAGGTCAGAAGAAAACCAGAAAAAAAATCGTGCCAGAAACCAAGTGAAGAAAGAATCCCAAAAGAAGGAGGTGGGTCACGGTCACCACTAAATGTCTCAGATAGGGTCAAGTTAGATGAAGACTGAGGAGCGACCATTGGATGTGGCAATGTAGGGATCACTGGAGACACTGACAAGAGTGACTTTAGGGCACGCTAGAGTCCCCCAAAATAAAAAAAAAAAGATTAGAAGAAAAGGGAATGGTTTGGGGTAGGTTCCTATAAAGGTGAAAAATTGAGCAACTGCTAGAAAGAGAAGCAAAGTTAAGAGAGGAGTTTTTTCTCCATTTTTTGTTTGTCTGTTTGTTTGTTTAGTCAGGTCTCACTCTGTCCCAGGTTGGAGTGCAGTGGCACAATCACGGGTCACCACAGTCTCTACTTCCTGGGCTCAGGCCATCCTTCTATCTCAGCTTCCTGAGTAGCTGGAACCACAGGTGTGCAACACCACACTCAGCTAATTTTTAAAATTTTTTGGTAGAGACAAGATCTTGCTGTGTTGCCTAGGTGAAGAGAGGGCTTTTTGTCTCACTCTGTTGCCTAGGTGAAGAGAGCGACAAATCAGCATGTTTTACACTGATGGGAATGAGCCAATAGAGCAGAAAGAAATGATGATCCAGGCAAAAGGAGGAATTGAGATGAAGGACATGGAAGAGGGAAGTGATGGCGCTCTATGCACGGGCAGAGAAGGGGCCAGAGGGACCAGGGAGGGTTGATAGCAGCAACTGGAAGTGGAGGGGTGACATGACTCAGTGAGGTGGGTGACAGGAGGATGCACAAGCCCTCCCCGGTCTCATTTTTTCACTCCGTGAATTGGGAACCAAGGTCAAGGGCAGAGTGAGGAAGGGTGAGTGGGGAAGGAGAAGCTGTACAACAGTCCACCCTGAGCTGGATTCCAACCAGGGTCATCCAATTTTACCGGTACAGTAAAGCCAGGATCCTGCGGACAGGAGGTCTGGCATTCCTCCTTTTCCTCTGGTACTTTTCAACACTAGTCCTGAGGTCGGCAGGTCATCATCACAGCCGGCCTCCTATCTATCCATCGCAAGAACGGTCTTTCATCGATTTCAAAATGCCTGACTTCTTCATTGTTCTTTGTCTGCCAGGGACCCCTCACGGCCAAAATGAATCCCAGGGAGGAAAAAGTAAAAATAATTACAGAGGTAAGTGGCTGCTTAGATGGCCCCTTGGGATATGTTTGTGTGTGGACGCCCATGTTACATGAGTTTGTGCTTGAGGACATTAGGTCAGCATCAAGCATTTATTGCACGTGTTATAAGAAAAACTTTTGGCAGACAGACAGCTCTCTCTTTCTGCTGTCCTGCCTGCTGTTCCTTTGCAGCGCACTTAATATACCTGTTCTTCTATTCTTAAAATGAAAGAAAGAAAGAAGGAAGGAAGGAAGGAAGGAAGGAAGGAAGGAAGGAAGGAAGGAAGGAAGGAAGGAAGGAAGGAAAGAAAGAAAGAAAGACAGAAAGAAAGACAGAAAGAAAGAAAGAAAGAACAGAAAAATTTTAGATGAATTAAATTCAACAGAGTTTAAATAACTTGTGAATGGGAGGGCCATCAGAAAGCCAGAAGAGTTTCAGAGAGCTCTGCTCTGCAATGTGTGCAAGCAGCTTCCATGGAAAGAAGGTGTGTGCTAGAAGAGGTGACTTAATCCTTCTACATCTCTTTCTTTCCACATATAGAGTGTGCAATAGGCCCCTAGAATAAAGAAATCTGTTTGGGTGTAAGTAAATATGCTATATCAGGGGGCAGAAACAGCTTGATCAGTTAACGACTGGGGACTGAGTGTTGCCTTATTTGAATGCACGTTCTGGTCTGTTGACCACCTGTGGCTGGCTAGAACTCAGCTGCTGTGATTGGCTGAGTTACAGCTATTTGCTACAAAAGTACACTCATCAACGAGGTTTTCAGTTAGTTTACATACTAAAACTCAAAGTGTGGAAGCACCCTCAGGCCAAATTTAGTTTAGTTAGCACACACCTACTAAATGGACACTAAGGGTGCTGTATCAGGCTCAAGGTGGAGAAAGGGAGGGAGGGGGAGAGAAGCGAGGGGGGTGGGGAACAAGGGGAGTTGGGTGGTGGGGGGATCAGCCACTCTACAAGCTCTCTGCATTCTTGCTTCCACCTGAATAACCTGAAGTTGTTTTGTCACCATTTCCTGAATCCCCACACACAGCAGCGCCAAGTTCCTACCTACCACTGGGCCCAGCCCTGCCTGAAGCACACTGATTTCCAAAGAAATTCAGAATAAATGTAACAATTGTAGATTCTAACTGTTAATAAAACTTCATTCAGTGGTGGCTCACGCCTGTCATCCCAGCATTTTCGGAGGCTGAGGTGAGAGTATTGCTAGAACGCAGGAGTTCAAGATCGGCCCAGGCAAGATAGCAAGACTTCATCTCTACAAAAAATAAAGAAAAAATTAGCCTGGCATGGTGGCACATGCCTGTAGTTTCCCAGTTACTTGGGAGGCTGAGGCAGAAGGATCACCTAAGCCCAGGAGGTCAAGGCGGCAGTGAGCTATGATCTACCCTGTACTCCAAGCCTGGGTGACAGAGAAGTACCCAGCTGAAAAACAAAAACAAAATAAAACAAAAAGTAAAACAACAAAAACATCCATTCAATTTCTTAGTGTGCAAAAACACACTAAAACCAGGGAAGGAAGGCTGCCTACAATTTGGAGACGGCAGACCAGAAAAGAAGAGAGAGTATGCCTTTCAGTCTTCATCTCCCTAGGCTCAAGGTCTTACCAGTTGGAGATCACAGAGAAAGAAATGGAAACAATGTGCTGTTTCCAATGTAATACTTCGAAAAGCCTGAGGAAACTCATTATAAAACCATGCAGATTTTTGGTAACTTCAAGAAAGATATTCAGTACTGACAAACCACATAAATCTCTGTTTGCTGATCCGTTCGTGCAGCAAATGTGCTTTGTGTCTCTAATCCCTAAGGATACGGCAATAAACAAACCCTCCCTCACCTTCACAGAACTTACTTACATCCTGTCTTTCCTGAAGTCCCACTCGAGAACTTTTTACACATTAAGGATCAAAACATTACTGGAAAGCAAAAGATTACCTATATTTCTCATGAGTCAACTTCAAGTCAATAAAAAGTTTGGAAGTTAGAATTAAGAACCTTATTTGCACACACTTGCACATCTTGCTATTATTATCACCTTGTAATCTAGGTTAGTGAATCCCTGAGCTAAGAACACCCCATCTGGCAGGCCCTGAAGAAAAAGGCCAGAGTTAGGATGTTATATCCACTCAAGGGATGGGTCAGAGGGATCAAGTCACACAGGCCAAGGAAAAGCTCAAATCTGGCCCACCAACTTTGACTGGGACAAAGTTCCCTCCTCTGTCATTGAAGTTCGTGTCTTCCCCAAGTCCATGACCAAGGAAAGTAAGGAGTAGTCGAGGTCTGGCCCAGTAACATGCATGACATTTCTTCGAAATCTTTTATCTTTAAATCCATGCTCTGTGTTCCAACTTTTTGTCTGATAAAAACAAAAACATTCCCAATTTTTAAAAAATCTAATAAATTTGGAATACTAGAGAGCGAGTCTGTGTTTATCTTGCAACTTCTTGTTCACCCAGAGGTACATGCACCTCAGGTCATAAAACTGTAAGACTAGAAAACTTCACAGCTTGAAGACTTTAAAGCTGTCCACACTAATTTTTCATAACTAAGTTACCAGAAAGTGTAATATGTAAAGTATGAACTATAAAAAGGTCTGCTAAAATTTCCTTTCAGTTGAAACTTTCACTGTGATTTAACACGTGTCACCATTATTCCACACCTACTGGTAAGGCAGGAAAACAGAAAAAACCTAACCCGTAACATCCCAAATATAATGCTGAAGTCTGTCTTGGGATACGGTTCTCTGTCCTAGCAGGAGCCTTTCTTAGATTGTGACTTTTAAGAGCAGAGAGTGTGTTGTATTCATCTCTGTGCCCTACGGCCTGAAATATAGTAAGTGCTCAATAAATGTTGTTTGCATCAAGGAGAACCTGTAACAATAGAGGCTCCCAACATCATCTCATTTATGATGTTCTAATTTGGATACAACTTTTCAAGAACATGTCTACTTTGAGAAGAGTGGATGGCAGTGGCCGCTCAGATTGGGTTAACTTTCCAGTCACTCAAACTCTGCGTTGCTGATTGGCGGCCCAGGGTCAAGATGGAAATTTTAATTTTAATACCTAAAAATCATACCCTTTTTTCTCTCTTAATATTCTGTCCTTTTTAAATTTTGCATTTAAATAAAGGAGTTCACTGAAAATGACGAGGAGGCAGATGCAGGAAGGCAGAAGAAGAAATCTAAGGGTCAAAGACAGCAAAGAAAAAAGCAGGTAGGAACTGACAAAAAACTGTGTATTGTGTGACATTGATCAACAACCTGCCTGCAGCACCAGGAGGCCACACAGATACCCAGGAAGACGTCCCTCTTTGGGTACCAAGTTTTGGCCTGCTGGCGGACTCTGTAACTGGGATGCTGCTGGATGGCCCAGGGTGTAAGACCCTGGTATGGGGGCTTATAGGTGACCCCCACAATAAGGCTGCAGTCCATACTCGAGGCATTTTTCTCTATCTCCTGAGAGAGATGTCTTGGTTTAACAGAAGGAGCTGGTTTTAGTGTTCGCCCTGAAGGCCATAAACTACGACAGGCAGTAGATGGCAGTGCAGGATCGCAGGTCGTGAGGAATTCCCTCTTTCTCGAACTTCCAGCTCGAATTCTGCCTTAGTGTAAATCAGGCCAACTCCCATCTCCTGAGCCTGCTGGCAAGTCCTCCCCCACCTCTCCGCTGGAGCTCCCCTCCTAGCCAGGAGCATCCTGTGCAAGGTTAACCTTTTCCAGGTAAGGCCTAAGGAGCTGGCCCCTGAGGAGGGCAGCAGGGGTGGGGCTCTCATGGCAGGGCGATTTGCTTGGAACAATCGAGATGCCAGCAGGGGCGGGAGGGGTGGGCAGCGCCATTTTGAGCTAGCAGTCACGTGAAGGGACTAATGGAGATGGGTGGCCAGGGGAAGCGGGGAGGGTACAGGGACGGCCAAGTCAAGGAAGGGACCTCCCTCCCGGCTGCCCGCTGGCCCTGCACACTCCCATGGGGGGAAGGCTGGGCCAGGGAGTGCCCTTCAGCCTTTCCTACTGCCTGGATGAAGCTGCTCAGGGGAGGGCCCAAGGGCTGGGAGGGGCAGCTGGCCACGTGGGCCAGTCTCTCCAGCCACTCTTGGGATGCGTCCAGCCGGACACAGCCAAAGTTGAAATCCCTCCTGCAGGTTCCGTCTGTAGCCCCAGGCTGAGGGTGGGGGAGGAGGGTGTCATGACCAAGGTGTCGTGAAAAGCATTCAAGTCTCAGCTCTAGAGTCACAGGCACAGGCTGTCATGGAGCTCAGACTGAGAAGGAGAAAAAGGAAGGGATGGGGAAGGGGAGATGATAGCTCGGAATTGCTGAGCATGTATGGGCCAGGCTTGGGACTTAAAGTGTCATCTCTTTGGGGACATCACAAGAATCAGTGTTTCTTAACACAGGCTGCACTTCAGAATCACATGAGGGATTTTAAAAAACAAGATGCTTTTAATAAGATCCACCTCAGGCCGTCTATCTAAATCAGAATATCTGTGCTTTGCACAATGCCTCAAACATAGTTATCATCTCAGGGAGCGGGCTCTTTTTATTTTCCTTATTGTAGAGATGAGAAAGCAGTGTACAAGGAAGTTAAGTCACTTGCCCAGAGTCCCACAGTCAGAATTTGGAGGCAAGCCTCAGCCCGTCTGGCCGCAAAGCATGATTGCCAATTCTGCTTGTGTGTTTTCCTCCCCTGAGAGTTTAGGGAAGGAACCAGAGGCAATTTTGGGGGGTACATATCCAAAGGATGGACTCAATATTTGTTCTGGATTAACCAGTGATACTTTAGCTGCTGTTTTCAAACTATTCAGAGTTGGGAACTAGTTGTTTGATTGTGATTTTCCTGTTTCCTTGTCCTCCAGATATCTGCAGAGCTCTACATATTTTACCCAGAAAAAGTGAAAATAAGCATGTTATTTGGGGGTGCCGTGATAATTTCACATGAAAATTTCTAGAGAAACTTGGGGTTGGCACCACTTCCCAAGGGGTTGCCCACAGTGACACAGGTGACAAGGACCACAGTTATCCAGATCCAAATAGTTCTAAGGCCCATCCTCTCACTGGTGACACATTCCTGAGTCCAAGAAAGCACTGGGTATCTCTGAACCTCTGACCTTCTTCTCACAGCTGCTGACTGCTGGTCCTGAGGAAATGGTGTCTGAAAAATCCCACGTTGGCCACCAGCAAGACCCCAGGCAGGAGGAGTCCGAGAGCCACCTTCTGAGTATGACGGCCAGGCGGGGCCCACGGAGTAAGTGTCTCTCTTCCATTTAGCTGGTACTTACTGATAGCCTGCTGTGAGCTCAGCACAGAGCAATATGGGTTTTTTATTTTTTTATTTTTTTTATTTTTTGAGTTACAGTCTCACTCTAACTCAGACTGGAGTGCAGTGGCCGCTCCCGGCCACCACAGCCTCGACCTGCTGGGCTCTGGCGATCCTTCCGACTCAGCCTTCCAAGTAGCTGGAACTACAGGCACACGCTACCATGCCCAGCTAATTTTTGATTTATTGTAGAGATGAGGTCTCGCCAAGTTGCCCAGGTGGGTCTCAAACCCGCGGGTTCAGTTTTGTTTTTGTTTTTTTAAAGACAGGGTCTCCCTCTGTCACCCAGGCTGGAGTGTAGTGGCACAATTCTGACTCACTGCAGCCTTGACCTCCTGGGCTCAAGTGATCTTTCTGCCTCAGCCACCTGAGTATCTGGGCTACAGGCGCCTGCCACCATGTCCTGCTGCATTTTGGTTTTGTTTGGTAGAGATGAGGTCTCACTATGTTGCCCAGGCTGGTCTCAAACTCCTGGGCTCAAACCATTCTCCCACCTTGGCTTCCCAAAGTGCTGCGATTACAGGCATAAGCCAAAGCATCCAGCCAAAGGGGAAATTTTTTATGGTTTCTGTTTTTTTTCCCCTCATAAATGGCCACTGCCCTCCACCCACTTTACCCAACTCTGTGGGTACTTTTCTAGGTTAGCGTCTGCCTGGGAGACAAGACACTTAGCTTCAGGACCTGTTTCTATAACCTTGTGTGGTGGGAAGTCTTCATTGAAATAGAAATGGTACAGATAATTAAGTATGTAAAAATTTAAAGGAGGATGGCATAGTTAGGGAAGACATATATGTTAACCAAGTGGGGCTTGAATTCGACGTTTGGAAGAAATGAGGGAGATTTCCAAGGCTCTTTGTCACTGGCCCTTGAGGATACTTACATATCTCCCCCGACACACACTTCTCCCTCTCAAGAAACTTGGCCTGTATTTTACAGCATTTGTTCTTTGCCAGCACGATGAACATCGTTAATTATCTGTTCATCTTAGGGAAAATCATGACTCCCTCGTGAGCTGCTTTTCATAAAATGTGGATTAGACAAGAGAAGTGTCACACTCTTCAATGGTTACATAACTGTTACACAATTGTTACTCTGTTGTTACACTGTTTCCCTGTGGCAGAGTTGGAGGGATAAAATAACTTGAAATTAGTGGGTTTTGGAAGCGAGCTGATTCTTAGATTGGAAAAATGTGGTTTCAATCTAAGAGCATTGATTCAATGAGAGCTGTTATGAATTAGCAGAAACAAAACCAAAATTTCTCTCATAAGGCTGTTTCTTTTTTGAAATGCTTAAAGTTATTTATTATTGAAGATTACAACTTGTCAGCTCGGGCTGCCATAACAAAATACTATAGACTGGGTGGCTTAAGCAACAAACATTGATTTCCTCATGGTTCTGGAATCTGGAAGTCTGGAAATCAGAGGGCCAGTGCAGTAGTTTCCCGTGTGGCTTTTTGTTTGGTTTTGTTTTTGTCGGAGTCTCACTCTGTCGTCCAGGCTAGAGTGCAATGGCACACTTACGAGCACCACAACCTTGACCTGCTGGGCTCAGGTGATCCTTCTGCCTCAGCCTTCCAAGTAGCTGGAACTATAGGCACACGCCACCACACCCAACTCTGGGTGGCCTTTCTTCCTGGCTAGTTGGTGGCCACCATCCTGCTATGTGCTCCCTTGATCTCTTATCCAAGTGTTGGCCTAGGTGGTAGCTCTGATCTTTCTTCTTATAAGGACACGAATGATCTCATTTGACCTTCATTCTCATTTGACCTATAGGTCCTATCTCCAAATACAGTCACATTGGGGGTGAGGGTTTCAACATATAACTTTAGGGGTGGAGACACAAGTCAGTCATTAAAACAACTACTGAATACTTAATTATTTATTTTTGAAATCAAAGGAAAGAAATGTCAGACAAGGTGCCCAGTAATAATGGCTCTGTGGCATGAGAAGTATATTTCCTTATCTCTAAAATGGGGGAAATACTGTCCACTAAGACCATGAGGGTGATTGTGATGACCAAATTTTAAAAAAAAAAGTGGATGTGGAACAATTTTAAATATATAGTGCATTAGATAAATGCACAGTAACTAAGGTGTCTGAGAGTGAGATCAGAATTTTGTTGTTGTTGGTTTTTTGTTTGTCTTGAGTCAGGGTCTCAGTCTGTCACCCAGGCTGGAGTGCAGTGGCAGGTCACACAGCTCACCCCAGCCTTGACCTCCTGGGCTCAGGCGATCTTTCTGCCTCAGCCTCTCGAGTAGCTGGGACTACAGGTGTGTGCCACCAGGTCCAGCTTTTTTTTTTTTTTTTTTTTTTTGCCTAAGCTGGCCTCCAACTCCTGGACTTAAGCAATTCTCAATGGCACACTTACTCTGCGGCTAAGAGCAGATTTTCGAAGGAGCGAGGGCAGAAGCACAGAGACCAGGTGTTAGCCAACAGCAGAAGTCAGGGTGGGAGATGGGGGAATGGGACCAGGGCATGGTGGGCAGGCTGGAAAGAAGCTGGGGGTGGTCTGGGTATTTGGAAGGCAGAGCCCACAGGGATTACTGTCGGATTGAAAAGGGGGTGTGAAAGTAGGAAGGATGACCCCATGGTTTGGGGGGAGGGGCGTCTGTTTAAAGTTTTAAAACAAAGTTTATTAGTGAGAAAAAGAGAAGAAGGAGAAAGGAAGATCCATGGCACAAAGACCTGCTGTGGACAAGTTTTTCCAAGAAGAAAAACTCGACCCCGTGGTGTTTAGCTTGAGCAACTGGGAAACACGGTGTTGCCATTTGCAGAGGAGGCAAAGATGGCAGAAAGGGCAGGTTTGGGGGTAAAAAGCAGAAATGGACATGCAAATTTTGAGATGCCAGTTGGTTATCCAAGGGGACATGAGTCTACGAACATAGGGACCTGGCGATCAGGAAGAGGCAGAGGCTGGAAAGGGCTTCCCAGAGCTTCCATGTGAGCAGTCCTTTCCACTCCCTCATGGGAGTGCTTTCTC
>NW_007253579.1:753-24956 GCF_000164805.1 Carlito syrichta | reverse complement strand
CTCCTAGTCAGCTGAGTGTGTGCTGACCTGCCGCTCACTAGAACAGAAGCTGCCTAAGAGTGGAACTTTGTCTACTGTGTTCATGGCTGATTCCCCAATGCAATACTTGGAGCTCAATAAACATTTGTTGAAAAACTGCCCTGGGTATCACGGCAGATGCTCCAGGCAGGGTCTCGCCCTCAGAGTTTGTAGCCCTCCGGGAGAATCCTCTGGTTACAGAGGAGGTCACAGTGAGGCTGGAGGAACCAAGGGACAAGAGAGTGTCCCCTGCACCAGCCTCCACATACTTGCTCTGCTCAGCTGTAAGAACAACAAGGTTTGGGAGACATCGTTCTCTAATGAGTTCAAGCAGGCTGGCTGCTTTTCGGAGAAAGAAATTCTCATCATTCAGGCTCATTTTCTGTACAGCCTCCTTCCTTCTTTCCCCCAAGCAACACAGGAAACATAACTTTGTTTCCTCTGCTGACAACTCTTCAGCTTGTCTATTTATTGAGGCTTCGTGTGTGGTTATCAAAATAGCTCTTGATAGTTTCAAAGTAAATCAAATGTTACCAATGCAAGTGCAGAGTGTTTAAGATCCTAAACTCAATTCCCTTAGGAGTCTCTTGCTTTTAATTACGAAAATTCAAGCATGCCCAGAAGTAAAATCCACTGATGATTGCCCATCACCAGATTCAGCCGTTCACAAGGTTTTGTCTTTTTTGCTTTATCCCCTTTTTCAATCCTTCTTTTTCTGTCTTTGCCAGAATGTTTCTTTTTTTAAATTTTTAATTGTGGTACAACCATATAACATAAAATGCATCATCTTTACCATTTTTAAGCGTACAGTTGAGTAGAATTAATTGTACTCACATTGTCCTGCAACTGATGTCCATAAATCATCCATTTTGCAAATCTGAAACTCTATAGCCATTAAACACGATCTCTGCATTTTCCCCTTCCCTCAGCCCCTGGCAACCACTATTCTTCTCTCTTTCTTTTATTCCTTTCCCTCTTTCTTTCTTTCTTTTTTTTTTTTTTTCTTTTTCTCTTTTTCTTTTTTTTTGAGACAGTGTCTTACTCTGTCACCCAGCTTACAGTGCAGTGGCACAATCATGGCTCGCTGCAGCCTCAGATAAATACACTGGTCTCAAACTCCTGAGCTCAAGCAATCCTCCTGCCTCAGCCTCCCAAAGTCCTGGGATTACAGGTGCGCCACTGTACCCAGCCCTACTTTTTGTTTCTATAAATTTGACTACTTTAAATTTGAGTACTTTAAATGCCCTCATAGAAGTGGAAGCACACAACATTTGTCTTTTGTGAACAGCCAGTTTCACTTAGCACACGCTCCTTAAGATTCATCCATCATGTAACATGTGATAGGATTAGCTTCCTTTTGAAGGCTGAATGAGATCCCATTGTATGTATCAGGACTACGTTTTGTTTATCCATTCGTCCATCCAAATGCATTTGGGTTGCTTCCACCTCTTAGCTATTGCTAATTCTGCGATGAACATGGTTGTGTAAATGTATCTAAAGTGTCTGCTTTCAATATTTGGGGTATATACCCAGAGGTGGGATTGCTGGATCATATGGTAGTTCTGTTTTCACTTTTTTGAGAAACCACTGTACTGTTTTGCATAGCAGCTGTATGTACCATGTTACCACCGACAGTGCACAATCGTTTCAGCTTTTCTCAGCCTCGCCATCATTTGTTATTTTGTTGTTGTAATTATTTATTTTTGTAGTAGCCATCCTAAAGGATGTGAGATCAGATCTCATCTCATTGTGGTTTGCATTTGCATTTCTCCAATGATTAGTGATATTGAGCATCTTTTTCATTTGCTTATTGACCATTTGTATATTATCCTTAGAAAAATATCTGTTCAAGTCCTTTGTCTATTTTTAATCAGATTATTTGTTTGTTTTGTGTTTTTTTTGTTGTTGAGTTATAGGAGTTCTTTATACATTCTGGATAACAACCCCTTATCAGATATATGATTTATAAGTATCTTCTCCCAATCTATAGGTTGTCTTTTCACTCTGTTGGTCATGTTGTCCTTTGGTGCACAGAAGGTTTTATTTGTTTTTATTTTAAATTTTATAGTTATATAGTAATTGTACATGTTTATGGGGTACATGGGATATTTTGACACAAGTACACAATGTGTAACGATCAAATCAGGGTATTTGAGGCCAGGTGCAGTGACTCACACCTGTAATCCCAACACTTTGGGAGGCCAAGGCAAGAGAATTGCTTGAGCCCAGGTGTTCAAGACCAGCCTGGGTAACATAATGAGAACTCAACTCAACAAAATATCACAAATGTAGCCAGACATGGTGGCGTGTACCTGTAGTCCCAGTTATTCAGGAGGCTGGGTTGGAAAGATTGAACTCAGGAGGTCAAGGGTGCAGTAAACTGGGATTGTGCTACTGCACTCCAGCCTGGGCAACAGAGTGAGACCCTGACTCATTAAAAAGAAAAAATCAGGGTAATTAGGATATCTATCACCTTAAACATTTATTATTTATTTGTGTTAGGGCACACTCTTCTGGTTATTTTGGAATATAAGTTATTGTTAACTGTAGTTGCCCCATTGTGCTACCAAACACTAGATCTTATTCCTTCTGATTATATTTTTGTACCTGTTGACCAACCCTTCTTCCCCCACTCCCACTACCTTTCCCAGTCTCTAGTAACCCTCTGGCTACTTTCTATCTCTATGAGATCAATTTTTTAGCTCCCACTTTTGAGTGAGAACATGTGATATTTGTCTTTCTGTGTCTGGCTTATGGCTTATTTCACTTCACATTAATGTTCTCCAGTTCCATTCATGTTGTTGAAAATGACTAGATTTCATTTCTTTTCTTTTTTTTTTTTTTTTTGAGTTGGAGTCTCACTCTGTCACCCAGACTGGAGTGCAGTGGCCACTCCGGCAACGCAGCCTCGACCTGCCGGGCTCCAGCGATCCTTCCACCTCAGCTTTCCGAGTAGCTGGAATTACAGGCGTGCGCTACCATGCCCGGCTGATTTTTTTATTTATTGTAGAGATGAGGTCTCGCTGCCCAGGTGGGTCTCGAACCCACAGGCTCAGGCAATCCACTCACCTCAGCCTCCCAAAGGCGCGGGATTACAGGCTGAGCCACTGAGCCCGGCTCATTTATTTTCATTGCTGACTAATACACCACTGTATATATGTACCACATTTTCTTAATCCATTCATCTGCTGATGGACACTTAAGTTTATTCCATATCTTGGATATTGTAAATAGTTCTTCAATAAAAGTGGAAGTGCAGATGTCACTTTCTTTGGGATATATACCCAGTAGTGGGAATGCTAGATAATATGGTAGTTCTATTTTTAGTTATTTCAGAAACCTCATACTGTTTTCCATGGTGACTATATTAATTTATATTCCCACCAACAGTGTGTGTGTTCCCCTTTCTCCAAATTCTCACTAGCACCTGTTATTTTTGTATTCTTGATAAGAGCCATTTTAACTGGGATGAGATGGTATCTCATTGTGGTTTTGATTTGCATTTCTCTGATGATTAGTAATGTTGAACACTTTTTCATATAACTGTTGACCACTTTCTTTCTTTTGAAAAATGTCTATTCAGATCCTTTGCCCATCTTTTAATTGGATTGTTTGTTCTTATTATAGAGTTATCTATGTTCCTTATATATTCTGATTATTAATCTCTTGTAAGTTGACTAGTTTGCAAATATTTTTTCCCATTGTGTAAGTTGTCCTTTACTTTGTTAATTGTTTCTCTTGCTGTGTCAAAACTTTTTAGTTTGATGTGATTCCCTCTGTCTATTTTTGCTTTGGTTGCCTGTGCTGATGAGGTCTTCCTCAAGAAATATTTACCCTAATCAATGTCCTAGAGTGTTTCCTCAATGTTTTCTTCTGGTAATTTTACAGTTACAGGTCTTAAATTTAAGTCTTTAACCCATTTTAATTCAATTTTTGTATATGGCAAGAGACAGGAGTCTAGTTTTATTCTTCTGCATGTGGATATTCAGTTTCCCTAGCACCACTTATCGAAAAAGCTATCTTTTCCACATTGTATGACCTTGGCATTTTTGTCAAAATGAGTTGACTGTAAATGTGTGAATTTGTCTGTGGGTTCTCTACTCTATTACATTGATCTACGTGTCTATTTTTTATGCCAGTATTATACTGTTTTGGTTACAGTAGCTTTGCAGTATAATTTGAAGTCAGTTAATGTGATATCTCTAGCTTAGTTTTGTTCTCAGGGTTGTTTTGGCTAGTCTGGGTCTTTTGTGGTTCAATGTAAATTTTAGAATTGTGTGGTTTTTAAAATTTCTGTGATGAATTTCATTGGTGTTTTGATGGAGATTGCATTGAATCTATAGATAGTTTGGGGTAATATTTTAACAATATTGATAATATTAACAATATTCATTTTTCCAATCCATGAAACATAAAATATCTTTTCATTGTTTTGTGTCCTCTTCAGTGTCTTTCATTAATGTATTCTGGTTTTACTTGTAGAAATATTTCACTTCTCTGGTTAAGTTTATTTCTACAAATTTCTCGTTTGGTTTTGCTTTCTTGAGATTACATTATTGGTTTGTTTTTCAGATTGTTTGCTGTTGGCACAAAAAAAAAAGTTACTGATTTTTGTATGTTGATTTTGTATCCTGAAACTTTCCTGGATTTATCATTTCTATTGGTTTCTTGGTGGAGTCTTTTTAAATATAAGATTTAAATATTTAAATAAGATTTTAAAATTTGGTGGAGTTTTTTTAAAACATAAGATTATATCCTCTGCAAACAAGGATAATTTGATGTCTTTCTCATTTGGATGCACTTTCTTTCTTTTGCCCAGTTGTTCTGGCTAAGACTTCCAGTGTGGTGTTGGATAAAAGTGGCACCTTTATCTTGTTGTAGATCTTCTTAGGGAAAAGGCTTTCAGTGTTTCTCCATCTGGTATGATACTAGCTGTGGGTTTGTTGTATATGGCCTTTATCGTGTTGAGGTATGTTCCTCCTATAACCAGTTGGTTGAGAGTTTTTAGCTTAAAGAGATGTTGAATTTTTTCTGAAAGTTCTTTTTTCATCTATCGAAATGATCATGTGTTTGTGTTCTTCGTTCTGTTGAGGGGATGCATCCCATTTATGAATTTGCATATGTACGATCATCCTTGCAGCTCTGGAATGAGTGTCACTTGATAATGATGAATTATCTTTTTGACCTGTTGTTAAATTCTGTTTGCTAGTATTCTGTTGAGGATTGTTCATCAGAGATACTAGACTGTAGTTTTGTTGTTGTTGTTGTTATTTCTTTGTCTATTTTTTAGAAGTATTCCCTCTCCCTCAATTTTTTGAAATAGTTGGAGTAGGGTTGGTATGAGTTCTTCTTTAAACATTAAGTAGAATTCAGCAGTAAAGCTATCTGAGCTTTTCTTTCTTTTTCTTTTTCTCTTTCTTTTTTTTTTGAGTTGGCGTCTCACTCTGTCACCCAACCTGGAGTGCAGTGACAGGATCACAGCTCATTGCAGCCTTGACCTCCTAGGCTCAGGCTATCCTCTTGCCTCTGCCTTCTGAGTAGCTGGGACTAGAGGCACGGGCCACTACATCCAGCTAAATTTTTGTATTTTTGGTAGAGATGAGGTCTTACTATGTTGCCCACACTGGTCTTCATCTTCTTGGCTCAAGCAGTCCTCTCACCTCAGCCTCCCAAAGTGGTGGGATTATAGGCATAAGCCACCGCACCTGACCTGGGATTTTTTTCAATGAGATACTTTATTACTGCTTCTATCTCATTACTTGTTATTGTTGTTTTCAGATTTTGTATTTCTTCATGGTTCAATCTTGGCAGGTTGTATGTGTCTACGAATTTACACATTTATTATAGGTTTTGGTCTGATGTGGGATCCATAATTCATTTTCAGTCAATTTTTATATGTGGTGTAAGGTAAGGGACCAGTTTTATTCTTTTGTATGTGGATATCTAGGTTTCCCAAGATCTTTTGTTAAAGAATGTCTTTTCCATATTGAGTGATCTCTGCATCCTTGCTGAAGATTATTTGACCATACACTCAAGCCGTTATTTCTGGGCATTCTGTTCCATTCCATTTGTTGATATGCCTGTCTTTTTGCTAGTACCACACTGTTTTGATTACTGTAGCTTTGTAATATGTATTGAAATCAGAAAGTGTAAAATTTCTAATATCCTTTTTCAAAATTGTTTTAGAACTTTGGATCCTTGGATATTCTATAAGAATTTCAAGATAAATTTTTTTTTATTTCTGCAAAACTTTTAAAAATGCCATGGAGATTTTGATAGAAATTGCATTGAATCTTAAGGGCAGAATTACATGTTTTGAAGTGAGCTTACCAGGAAGTCTTGCTAACCTGGGTTGGAGCTAATACTCTGTGTAAATGGACCATGAGGAACTCCCTCATGACCACTGTAGAAACCCTGCTTACTTACTTTTTCTGAAGCAAAATCTCAAATTCAGTGATCTCCCCAGCCCTAACAACAAAGTTTATGCTCATGGATTGATGCTAAGAAAGTTATGGGACTTTTGAAGCTTGTATGATTCCATTTTTCTTCTTGCACTTATTCGTTTACCTGAACATTTTTCTCCCCAGAGAGAGAGAGAGAGAGGTGGCTTTGACTTCTAATTTATTAAAAAAATAAATATAGTCATTATATGCCAAGTAAAGACAGACACACAGATGCTAAATCTGACAGCCTTGAACTCTGAGAAGACCGTGTTCTGAGTAGGCAGCAAGCTGGCAGGGACTATGCTGTTTTCATATGCATTATATTATTTAATTCTCAGAAGTCCTGTTCTTAGGCATTGTTTTACAGATTAGGAGACTAAGGTTCCGAAAGAAACAACATCTAGAAGTGGTAGAGCCAAAATTAATTCAGACTCCAATTTGGGGACCTCTAGAACCTGTGTTCTGAATCGCTGCACGGTGGCGTCATGCTGCATCCACAAACTGAGCCTTGTTTGGTCTTTGGAGCTCATGGTTTTAGCTGCCCATGGAAGGTACAATGGCAATGTTACAAACCCACCAGCATTGTCAAAAATGACTCCAGGAACCCTTAATACGGGGCATAAGGCCATATTTAATATGGACTCTTAATATGGGGCATAAGGCCAGTTTGGAGCCCTTACACAACTGTTGATCTGCTATGCCTCATTTTTTTCTAAAAAGAATGGCACTCAGGTACGTCACCCACCTTTCTCTCTTTCCCTGGAATAATGCCTTCCCTATTTTTATTTACTCTTTGTCTTATCCTAGCTATTCATCTTTCAAAAGTCTGTCTATATATGCCACCCCCTTTGGAATGCATCCCCTGTGCTCCAGCGTGGGCCAAATATGACCCTTATGTCTCTGTGGCAGCCTGGAGGCATCTTATTGTTGGTATTCCCCCTACACTGCTTCTGCCAGACCAGAAGTCCCCGAAGGCAGAACCTGAGTTTCAACTCTGCTTAGCATAGTGCTAGTTGGCAGATAGCATCCACCAATATTTGCTGAGTGAACCATGTCTCAAGCTGGTCTCTGCTTTTTCCTTCAGACCTTGTCCTAGTTTAGGTGTATTCACTCACTACCATGGCCACCATGTCTCTCCAACCAAGTCTGCTCAGTGGATCCAGATGTTTGACTTCTCCCCTGACTTTTCCCAAACCTCTCGTGGGTTTTGACTGTCTCTCAATGCTACCAGCTCAGCTCCTCCAAGTGTTGTCAAAGTCAGGCTTCATTCAAAGATGCAGAGACCAGCACCCCTGACCCTATGGCTTCCCACACTACACCAGGCACGTGCAAAGAGGTGCCACCTCCCCAATGAACAGCAGCAGAAACCCATGTAGTGAAAGCCTTGGCTTCTAATTTGCTATTCAAACATATATATGTATTGTCATGACATTCCAAATAAAGAAAGCATTTCACTAAACATGGACTGGTTCCAAATCAAATAAACATCTCATTTAAAAGTACACACATTCCCCCATGATTCCGTCTTGCAACATCTCTTAAGGGAATAACGATCACACATTAAGTAGTTTCTTATGGGCATAAATTTCTTCATTACTAACATCTGCTTTCCATTCATTCGTGTTAGTTTCTCTGATTAAAGTATCATTTTAGAGCCAATTTCTCCATATTAGTGGAAAAGATAGTTCCGAATACAGTGATGTAAACGAAAGGAAGTAGATAATTTATTTTAGGCATTTTAAAAAATGTTATTGTAAAGATGTGGGGTACATTTCAGGGTTAGGTATAGAAACATTGATCATGCAGGTACCCTTGTTGATGAGGTATGCCCCTCCCTCTGCTAGCAGTTTCCCTCAACTGCCAATCCCACCCCCCTATTTTAGGTATATTTTTAAAAAGTCATCAGGACCTGGAGAGGCTGGCCCAGGAAGCAAATGCACAACATGAGACCCAGAGGGGAGCCTCCTGGAGGATCTGGGCCCGGGGGAGTGACCCTGGAGCCCAGTCATGGGAGAATGGGATGAGCCTTCTACTCAGAGGATGCACAAGGGCAATACAGGAGATGATAGGAAGTTCACCAATGCTGCAGTTCACTACCTCATGCAGTACTGGGAAGACTAAATTGAAGACTGAAATTTATACATAAATATCACCTATTGTCATTAGTTATAAGGAAAGGCATGACCCCATATTCCTTTCTAACCACAGCCCCAATTCCCTTTCTTTTAAAAAACAAAAACAAAACAAAAAAAAAAACCTCCTTGACAGCAAAATTCCTCCAGACTCATCTTTTCTTGTTTTGTCTCCAATTTTCTCTTGAGCCCACGTGAATCTAAATCACATCCTACCTTAGAGTCTTTGTGTCAGGAAGTACTTGTACCCAAAATGTTCATCTCCCAGGTACCTGCATGGCTTCATCCCTTGCTTTCTTCACTGTTTCAGTGTCTCCTTAGGACCCTTACTTGGCCACTCTATTTAAAACTGCAATACACCCCTTCCTCCAGTTCCTCCTTAACCCTGATCCTGCATTGTTTGTTCCTATACCTGTATCACCATTTGACATATTAATTATATTACTAGAAGAACTCCTGGGCTCAGTCTCCCACTTTGGCCTCCCAAATTGCTGAGATTACAGGCATGAGCCACCATGCTTGGCCCATTTATAAATATCTCCATTTAAAAATAAAACTGTTAGTGGGAAACTGCCAGGGAAGGGGGGGTGTGGGATTGGCAGTTGAGGGAAACTGCCAGGGGAGGGAGGGGCATACCTCATCAACAAGGGTACCTGCATAATTCAACGTTTGTATACCTAACACTGATTTCATTCTTTCTTATGGTATATATATATCACATTTTCATTTTTCACTGATCAGTTGATGGGCATTTATGTTGATTCTACATCTTTGCAATTGTGAATTACGTTGCAATCAACATGCGGGTGCAGGTGTCTTTTTTCTATAATGACTTCTGTTCCTTCGGGTAGATACCTAGTAGTGGGATTGCTGGATCAAATGATAGATCCATTTTAGTTAGATCCACTTTTAGTTATTTGAGTAATCTCCATACTGCTTTCCATAGAGCACCTATTGTCTTTTGATTTTTAAATAATGGCCATTCTGACTGGTGTAAGGTGCTATCTCATGTTGGTTTTCATTTGCATTTCCCTGATGATAAGTGATGTTGAACCTTCTTTCATCTGTTTGTTGGCCATTTGTATAGCTTCTTTTGAGAGATGTCTGTTCATATCATTTCTCCACTTTTCAGTGGGGTTATTTGCTTTTTTCTCGCTGATTTGTTTGAGTTCTTTGTAGATTCTAGATATTAGTCCTCTGTCAGATGTATAGTTTGCAAATATCTCCTCCCATTCTGTATGTCACCTATTTGCTCTGTTGATTATTTCTTTTGCTTTTTAGTTTAATTAAGTGTCACTTATTTTTATTTTAGTTGCATTTACTTTTGGGGTTTTAACCATAAATTATTTGCCCAGGTCAATGTCCATTAGAGTTTTTTTCCCAGATTTTCTTCTAGGATTGTTATGGTGTCAGGTCTAACGTTTAAGCCTTTAACCCCTCTTGAATTAATGTATATTGGGAGAGATAGGGATTGTTTCATTTCTCTGCATGTAGCTATCCAGTTTTCCCAGGACCATTTGTTGAATAGGGTGTCCTTTCCCCAGTGTATGTTTTTGTCTGTTTTGTCAAAGATCAGTTGGTTGTAGGTATTTGGGGGGTTTTTTGGATTCTCTATTCTGTTCCATTGGTCCATGCGTCTGCTTTTGTACCAGTACCATGCTGTTTTGGTTACTACAGCCTTGTAATATAATTAGATATCAGGTAATCGAATGCCTCTAGCTCCATTCTTTTTGCTTAGAATTGCTTTTACTATTCTGACTCTTTTTGGGTTCCATATGAATTATAGGATTGTTTTCTCTACTTCTGTGAACGCTGATATTGGTAGTTTGATAGGGATTGCATTAAATCTGTAGATTACTTTGGGTAATATGGTCATTTTAATAATATTGATTATTCCAGTCCATGAGGACGGGATGTATCTCGATTTGTTTGTGTCCGCTGCAATTTCTTTCATCAGAGTGTTGTAGTTCTCCTTGTAGAGATCTTTCACCTCCTTGGTTAAATATATTCCTAATTTTTTGGCTGCTATTGTAAATGGAACTGAGTTTTTGATTTGATCATCAACTTGGTCGCTATTTGTGTACAGCAGTACTATTGACTTGTGTGTGTTGATTTTGTATTCTGAAACTTTACCAAGTTTATTATTTTATCAAGTCCAGGAGTCTTTTGGAGGAGTCTTTAAGGTTCTAAGATCATATCATCAGCATACAGAAATAGTCTGATTTCTTCTTTTCCAATCTGGATACCCTTTCTTTATTTCTGTGTATTATCTGATTACTCTGACTAGGGCTTCTGGTATTATGTTGAATAGTAGTGGTGAAAGTAGACCTCCTTGCCTTGTTCCAGTTCTGAGGGGGAATGTGTTCAACTTGTCTCCATCAGGGTAACATTGACTGTGGGTTTCTCATATATAGCTTTTATTATTTTGTGGAATGTCTCCTCTATTCCTGTTTTCCTGTGAGTTTTTGTCATGAAGTGATGCTGGATTTTATCAAGTGCTTTTTCCACATTTATTAAAATGGTCATCTGATTTTTGTTTTTAATTCTGTTTATGTAGTAGATCACATTTATTGACTTGTGTATGTTGAACCACACTTTTATCCCTAGCTTAAAATCCACTTGGTTACAGTTTGTTATTTTTTTAATGTGCTGTTGTCAATATTTTGTTGAAGATTTTTGTGTTTATGTTCATAAGGGATATTGGTCTGTAGTTTTCTTTTTTGGTTCTTTTCCTGGCTTTTGTATCAGAGTGATACTGGCCTTGTAGAATGAGTTAGGGAGGATTCCCTCCCTTCAATCTTGTGGAATAGCTTCAGTCAAATTGGTACCAGTTCTTCTTTGAAGGTCTAGTAGAATGCAGCTGTGAGGCCATCAGGTTGTGGACTTTTTTTTTGTTGGGAAACTTCTAATTACTGTTTTAATCTTGCTACTCAGTATTGGTCTGCTCAGGGTTTCTATTTCTTCTTGATTCAGAGTTGGGGAATTGTATGTTTCCAAGAATGTATCTATTTCCTCTAGATTGTCTTGTTCATCTGCATAGAGGTGTTCATAATAGTCTCGGGTGATCTCTTGACTTTCCATCATATCAGTTGTAGTGTCTCCCTTTTCATTTCTGATTGAGCTAATTTGAGTCTTCTCTCTTCATTTCTTAATTAATCTAGCTAGTGATCTACCAATTTTGTTTATCTTTTCAAAGAATCTTTTTGTTTCATTGATCATTTGTATTTTTTTATCTCAATTTTACTTGGTCCTAATCTAATCTTCATTAATTTCTTCTGCTAGCTTTGGGTTAGGTTTGTTTGTGTTTTTCTAGTTCCTTAAGGTGTAATGTTAGGTTGTTAATAGCAATTTGGAGGTTTATTAATGTAGGACTTAAGTGCTATAAATTTTCCTCTGAGCACAGTTTTGGCTGTGTCCCAGAAGTTTTGATAATGTGATACAATGTTGTCATTTGTTTCCAGGAATTTTTAAATTTTCATCTTGATTTCATTGTTGATGCCAGAATCATTCAGGAGCAAATTGTTTAACTTCCATGTATTTGTTTGGTTTCATGAGTTCTTCTTAGAGTTAATTTCTAGTTTTATTCCACTGTGGTCTGAGAAGGTACTTGATTTGATTTTGATTTTTTTAATTTATTGAAACTTGATTTGTAACTTATCATATGGTCTATCTTGGTGAATGTTCCATGTGCTGATGAAATAATTGTATATTCTGTAATTTTGGGGTGGATTGTCCTTTAGATGTCTGTTGGTTCTATTTCCTACAGAGTCCTGTTTAACTCCAATGTTTCTTGGTTGACTTTATGCCTTGATAATCTGTCTATTGCTGTCAGTGGAGTGTTGAAGTCATCCACAAGTATTGTATTGCTGTCTATCTCTTTGTTTAGGTCTAGTAAAATTTGTTTCATAAAGCTAGGGTCTCTCGTGTTAGGCGAATATATATTTAACATTGCTATGCCTTCTCATTGAATTGATCCCTTTATCATATAATATTATCAGATTTATGTATATGCTCTATTGTAATCGTATAGAATCACCATCACATATGCAGTCCATCATTGACCAAATGTGGCACGTTTGTATATAAATTCAAAATGCAACAAAAATGCAAAGTCTCAGGACTCTGAACATATGCCACGGGACAGAATCTACTGTGGGTATATATCTTTAAAATGGAAAATAATGACTTGATTTTTAAAGTAAGTTTAAAAAGAACACCAAAAGCCATTTTATTGAGCTGGTTGAGACTCTCTTCAAGATATTTGATCATCAACACACATAAGCCAGACTATAATCATTACCATGAGTATTTGTGCCTCCATAAAAGCATTAATTGTCATAGTTGCAGCATGACATAAGTAGTATTTTATAGCTTTCTATCACACCCAAGGAAGAAACCCAAGAAATGGAGTGTCTATGCTGCAGAAATGGGCTTGAAGCCCACGATTACTGTCTTTGTTTGCATAAAGCATGCCAGAGGAACCTGCAAATCCATTTTCTTTTTTTTTTTTTTGAGTTGGAGTCTCACTCTGTCACCCAGACTGGAGTGCAGTGGCCACTCCCGGCCACCGCAGCCTCGACCTGCTGGGCTCCGGCGATCCTTCCACCTCAGCCTTCCGAGTAGCCAGAATTACAGGCATGCGCTACCACGCCCGGCTGATTTTTTGATTTATTGTAGAGATGAGGTCTCGCTGCCCAGGCGGGTCTCGAACCCATGGGTTCGGGCAATCCACTCACCTCAGCCTCCCAAAGGCACGGGATTACAGGCTGAGCCACCGAACCCGGCTGCAAATCCATTTTCTTTGCTTCTCTTTCCTTCCTTCTCTCTGCCGCATTTCCTTCTACCCTGTCTCTTCTTTTACCTGCTGCCTCCCTCCTTAAAAGTGCTGTTGTCCAAAGTGTCAGGACCCTACTTTCTCTCAAGAAACAGTCTAGTTTCAAAGCTTCAGCACTCATTGGCCAAGTCTTCCCAAGTCCTTACCATTGTGTCTGGCCCCTTTCCCAGAGCTCAGTGTCCTGGACAAGCATCTCAGATACACCTGGCCCCAGACAAATTCACTCCAGCACCTCCCAGGCTGGCTTCCCCTCCTTGTTCTCTTTGACATTCAGCAGCATCAGACACCAACCACCTCAGTCAAAACCTCAGACATCTCACTTTCTCCTTCTTTCTCTATAACTGGGTCCTCCAGCTTGAGTGTGTGTTTGAACCCTCTCAGTTGCTGGGTTGTCCTTCCAGATTCTGATTCAGGAGGTCTGGAGCGTGGCCTATGAATTTGAATATCTACAAGTTCCCAGAAGATGCTGCTACTTCTTGTGAGAGCCCTTACTCCTTGTCTGCCAGTCACCCCTGGATTCTCTTGCATTTTCCTTTTTTTGTGGTGTCTCTCACTGACCCCCACTGATCCCCTTTCCTTATTATTTCACACCAAGGTCCCTGGTGCCTCACTCATTCCAGCCCCTCATCCTGTACCTGCAGTTTGAAGTGCAACTTCTGAAAATGCTGCTGGCATTCACTTCCTCCTCTCTACATTCTTCAAGGCATCCACACTGCTTGGAGAATATGGTCAAGACTCAGAAGCTTGACATTAGAAGCTTGTGACATCAGAAGCTTCCCATAACTTGACTCAAAGTCCTTCTGCAATGCTATCTTCTCCTCTACCCCAGAAGAAACACTCTATTTCACTCATACTAACATTTGTTCCCCAAAGGCTCCATTTTATTTCTACCTCCTTTGTAATGGCTTAGAGAATTGGGAAGCATTCCAGATCTTAGATGTGTAATGGTAGAGCCAAGTCATTTGGCACACAGGTCCATAGAGCCTTCATCTTCACAATATTGGTGATGATCATCCCTGGGCCCATCTAGTAGGATGGCATACAGACTAATGAGAAAATGCTTTCAACATAGGTATTACAGTGCCTGACATATAATAGCTGTCCAATAGTTCGTGATATGTACATATACCTTTAAAATGTGCAAAACCTATATTGTCTCTAGTTTTCTTTGATCAAAGTTATCAGTGCTGTTGAAAGTTAAACGCTGAACTCATTTGCCTGACAAGCCCATTTCTGAAATCAATGAATTTGAGAGCTTTTTCCTAATGGCAACTGAATTGGTAAGTGTTTGTGTGTCCTGAACAGTCAAGTGCCATTCATTTTATTCTTAGTTGAGTCAAGGTGACAGTCCCTGGCAGGACCAAGGTTTTTGCTGTGAGTCTCAGAGAAGCCAAGACATGTACTTATTTCGTCAAAAGGATACTTATCACATTATCTCATGTTTGCTTATGTCAATTCAAAGTTTGCAAAATAAAATTACATTCTCTCATTTATTTTTTTAATTTAATTTTCCCTTTGGGGGAAAAAATGTCTTAGGGTAATTTTTCTTTATTTTTTTAGGCTTACCTCCAATTCCTTCAGGTTCCAGAACAGGTTTTGCAGAATTTTCCATGAGGGAACGCATGAGGGAGAAATTACAAGCTGCAAGGGTGAGACAAACTGCATGAATATTCTGTTCAGTGCTGATTGCTGTTTTCCAAGGTTGTCTAACTTGCTTTGTGTGCTCCAGACTGCATGGATTTGAATACCATTTCATTTGTCTTTCAGGTCTTAAATGTTAATGTCGTATTTTGCATTTGGCACAGATGAAAGTTATGCTTAAGAATTTAACGTCATTTTTCTAGACCATTTTCCTTGCTCTTACACCTTAAAGAGGTATAGCATGTATTTTTTAACTGACTGTTTCACAGCTTTCCTGGTATTAAATAACAGTAATTTTCTGTTTGACTTTTTCAGTCTAAAGCAGAAAGTGCATTGCTGCAGGAAATTCCCGCTCCTCGACCCAGGCGCTTAAGAAGTCCCAAGGAGAAAGAACTGGAGACTGAATTTGGCGCAGAGGTGAGAATCAGATCATCACTACTTTGTGATCGAAGACAGCAAATCAAAATATAAAGTTTCTACCAAAAGTTTCTGGAACAGAGCTATGCACAGGGATAGTATTCAATGCTTATTAATAATTATAATAACCACTATTTATAGGGTACTATCTTGTGACAGGCATTTTGCCAAGCCTTTGTCCCGTGTTATTGCATTTCATTCTAACAACACCCCTACAGGGTAGGTACTATTATTTTTACTCACATTTCACACATAAGAAAACTGAGGTTCAGAGTGGATGCAGAGCCATCCCCAGGTCACAAAGCATGTATGTAGAAGAGTTGGGATTTGATCCCAGCTCTATCTCATTCCCAGTCTGTCTCATTGGGTCAGCATTGCCAGATCCATACATCTTGCTGGGAAGCAGGGAGAGAGATAAAAGTGCTGTAGGAAAGAAGGGGTCAGATGGTGGGGGGACTTAAGTGTCACACTGAGGAGCTTCAGTGATTTCCTATAAGCCTTGGAAAGCTATTGACAATTGAATAGGAAGGTGGTTTAGATGCATTGAGGTAATTTTCATTTGCATCTGAGGTCCTGGTAGGGAATCTCAACATGTCTTTCTATAGAGACACACACAGAGGAAGGGACCAGACCTGGATAGATTCAGAAAGTGTTTCCACTGTGGTGAGTTTTAAAGTTTTGATAGTGCCTTTGTTAGTGGAGGGAAAGAAGACTGAACAAGGAGTGTCTTGACACTTGGAGAAAATTTTACAGCTAAGACCTTGACAGAGGAGAGGAAGCCAGGAAAAGACGTCAGAGATGTAAATGGAGGACAAGCAGTAAGAAGGCAGAAGAAGGAATGGAAGGAAAACAGAGCAGAAGACTCTTACTGTGTTTGCAAGTCCAGCCCAAGTGTTTTTTTTCTTTTGGTTTTTGCTTTTCTTGGTTTTGATTGTTGTTAACGATTGCGACAAGGGAGCAAAGGCTTTAGGGACATTTCTGTGGCACAACCACTGATTTCTTAAATAGTGTCTTTTCTTTTTCTATGATGTGTTTCATGGTCTTTAGCAGGGACACTAGTTGGTCCAATGAAATGCCTTTATGACAATTTGCTATGTGCTTTCAGGACCCATTCTACAGAGAAGTCCTTCTTACTTAATTCTGATATATTTTCTTTATTATAAAGCCACAGTTTAAAAATATTGGAAGACAAAAACATCTAAAATCTCATGAGCTTGACACAAATACTTTGGTTTTGTTGGCAGGTGTGTGAGGCTCAGCATTTGGTCAAGTTGGTAAGCCATAGGAGTTTGGTCTCCTATATATGGTTTCATCTATACCTTCTGATTGATAATCATTTCACAAAAACATTTCAAAAAATAGATACCGACCAGGCACAGTGGCTCACATCTACAATCCCAGCACATTGGGAAGCCGAGGCCAGAGGACTGTTTGGAGTTCAAGACCAGCCTGGACAACATAGCGAGACCTGTCTCTACAAAAAAATCAAAAAGTTAGCCAGGTGTAATGACACACACCTATAGTCCCAGCTACTCGGGAGGCTGAGGCAGAGGATCAGCTAAGTTCAGGAGGTCAAGGCTACACTGAGCTGTGATTGTGCCAGTGCACTCCAGCCTAGACAACAGGGTGAGACCCCTATTGGTGAGACCCCCAACTAAAAAACATATAGATAACACTATTCATGTAGCTTTCACCGTCTATGGGTAATGAATAGTGACAACTCAAATAAAACTGGAAGTTCTAGAAGTAAAAACCCCCTTGGCTAACGGGGTGTTTAAGTCTCCTTGGAATTGGGACCTTAGCTCATATGTCCATTATCTTCTATATCTCTTAAGCCATTCTTATGGTTTTGAGGCAAACTCCAGTTTCCTTGCCTCTAGATCCAGTCATATACTCATATTAGAACATCTCGCATACACATTTCTTCATGTATATTCCTCAAACCCAGAAAGAATATCTAAAAAATAGTCCGTTTAATTCCTACTCATCAAAGAGTATATCACACATGAAAAGCCCAGATGCTGTACCAGAGCTGCCCAGAGCTAAATGCTGACAACCTCTCTCTTAGTGGTGTGACCTTTAATATATAGCTCAGCTACTCTTAGACCCACTTCTACCTCTACAAAATAGAAATAATACCTGAACCTAACTCTTGGTATTGTTCTGAGGGTTAAATAAGTCAATATATGTTACAATGTTTCACACAGTACTTGGGACATGTATGCCCCTTTATTAAAGTGTTAGCTATTTCTCACTCATAGCTTCTAAAAGTGGCAAACTCTTCGGTATCTCTTGAACTTCCTTCCTGCCATGTCTGATAGATACACATTAACATGTTTTAAAAAAAATAATTCCTTCATGCAATCTTTCTATCGTTCATTTGGACACACTTAGAGGCAGAATTTTATAATGGGGACCATAGTGGGTTTGGAGTCACAACGAGGGTTTTCCACTGGCATCATTTACAAAATCTTTGACCTCGAACAAGTCACTGAGCCTCTCAGTCTCAACTTCTATGCCTGTAAACTTGGGCAACCACCCTATCTTATATAATGGTTATAAGAATACACAATGCTGTTATTTTTGAGTTGTTGATAATTGCCATTCTGACTGGAGTTAGGTGGTATCTCAGTGTGGTTTTGATTTGCATCTCCCTGATGATTAATGAGGTCGAACATTTCTTCATGTGTCTGTTGGCTGCTCGGATGTCTTCCTTTGTGAAGTGTCTGTTCATATCTTTTGCCCACTTTATAATGGGGTTGTACCAACCACACTGTCCATCAAAAGAGGACTGGATAAAAAAACTGTAGTACATATACATGATGGAATACTATGCAGCCATAAAAAAGAACAAAATCATGAATTTTGCATCAACCTGGATGGAGCTAGAGTCTATAATACTAAGTGACCTCTCACAGAAACAAAGATCTGAGTACCACATGTTCTCACTCATATAGTGGACCTTGATCATCCAATGCACTACTATAAGAAAATGACTGACAGTGTTGGGAAACTATGGGGGGGGGGATGGGACTAATGGTAGTAAACATCTGTCTAGAGACAGTTATCAACAAGGAGGCCTGAATGAAGCATATTTGTATACCTAACCCTTAACTGTACCCCACAATATCAAAATAAAAAGTATCGATTAAATAAAAAATAAAAAGAATACACAATGCAATAAGCAAACATTTAAACATCCTCCTCCACTCACTCTTTCAAAAGTGGTATTTTCCCTTCCCTTGAATATTTAATAGCCTTAAAACCCAAGTGTTTATTACATCTCACCCATGTGCTAGTTATTTGAAGAACTGTTCTTGTTTGTACCTTATTCTTACATTTACCTACTAAATTTTATTTAGTAGAAACATATACTTCCTCCTACAAAAAAAAAAATGTATTAGTTATTGTTCGCGGCTGTATATTCAGGTAGAAGAGAAACCACCTGAAAATACTTTGGTCAGTAATCCAAATTTACCAAAGCAAGCCACTGCTTAATCTCTTTTATATTTCTTTTCATTTTGTTCTCAGCAGACTTGAGAAAGGAGAACAAATGCATATCTCCGAGAACACATATACATCAAAGTGGAAGTGACACAGAACACTTGAAAACTTGGCCTCCATTAACTATGACAGAACACTTGGAAACTTAACCTCTGCTAGCTATGGCCAAACTTTCCCTACATATGGCCCTGGTTGACGGTCTCAGGTTAGCCAAGATTCAATCCTTAAACACACTTCACCTGTTGCCCAGTCAGAAATGGGAGATTCCTTCCTGCCAGGTGTCCAGTAGGTTCTGTACATACAGTGATGGCAGTAACAACCTGACCTTCAGAGCTCAGTGGGGGTGACAGACATGTAAACAGCCAGCGGACAGGTAATGGGGTTAGTTCTGTTCTAGGTGCCATTAGGAGCCCCTCAAAATGGCACCTAGCACCAACCCTAGCCTGGGAGTCAGGTTGTATAAAATCTGAGGTATCTTGGATTTAGCAGTGTTTTTTAAAATATGATACCAAAAGCTTAAGTAACAAAAGGATAAATAGCTACACTGGACGACATCAAAATTAAAAACTTGTACTTCAAAGGAATCCATCAAAAAAGTAAAAAAGACCACACAGAAAGAAGGAATTTATTTGCAAATCTTATATCTTGATAGTATCAGGACCAGTATTAAGAATATAAAAATTTTTGAGGAATCTGCAGGATGGTCAGACTAGAGTATCTTTTAGAGCAGTAGTCCCAACCTTTTTGGCATTAGGAACCAATTTCGTGAAAGACAATTTTTTCCATGAACTGTGGGGAAGGGATGGTTTGGAGATGATTCAAGCACACTGCATGTTTTGTGCACTCCATTTCTGTTATTGTTAAATTGTAATATATAACAAAATAATTATACATCTCATCATAATGCAGAGTTAGTGGGAGCCCTGAGCTTATTTTCCTGCAACTCCCATCTGGGGCTGACGGGAGACAGTGCTAGCATCACTGCCTCAGTTCCACCTCAGATCATCAGGCATTAGATTCTCATAAGGAGTGTGCAACCTAGATCTTTCACATGCACGGTCCACAATAGGGTTTGCGCTCCTGCGAGAATCTAATATGGCTCTTCTCTGACCAGAGGCAGAGCTCAGGCAGTAATGCTAGCGATGGGGAACAGCAGTTGTCAATATAGATGAAGCTTTGCTCGCTCATCTGCCACTCACCTCCTGCTATGCAGCCTGGTTTCTAATGGGCCACAGACCAGTCCGTGGTCTGGGGGTTGGGGACGCCTGTTTTAGAGAACTGAAAATAGTGGTTCTACTTTAGAAGAGAGATCAGGGCTAGAACTAATGTATTTTGTAATTATGCTGTAGCAAAAGTAATGAGACTTGACATCGTCCAGCTCAAGTTAAAAGAGTGCCCCAGAGCCTTCTGGAAGGATACAACAGATTTACGAGTGAGAAGGAATTCTTAGCTGGACGCATGCACGTGTGATGATAGGCACTCTGTGTTTGATTGCTAGGTTGAAATTTAATGATATCATTACTTCAAGATTTTACAACTGTATTATAGATAATAGTTATTTAAAATTTAATTTAGCATTCTCAGTCATTTTAAGTATATCTAATGGCTTTGAATGTACTAATATAATTTACTTTTAATTTTTTTAGATTTTGAAAAAAAATTATATGCTTTTTTGTCAAGTCCATAAATGTTGTAATAAAATTATCAGTCTTGCAAAGAGATATGAAAATGAAATACCTAACATCTATACTAGCCAAATGGAAAGTAACAAAAATAATAAAATACTAATCTCTCTATACAAATATTTTGCTACATGAAATTTAATCTACTTATTTTCTAAACTACTGGCATTAGACTTTCTGCCTGGTCCTTTGTCTTATTATCATCATCTTCACAGATCTCTAAAACTATTCTGAGCCAAGTTTCTCTCCTTTCTCATGGGTCAACCTATTTGTTTAATTTGTGTTGTTTTCAAACACATCAGTCTCTCTCCCGGGCTATAGGAGACAGGGGATTCTGGGGCAGACAGAAATAGAATGGTATCATCAACGATGTGTGAGAAAGTCTTAGCCCTATTTTACAAGGGGATTGAACTTGGCAGAATCTTCGAAAGCCTTTCTGACCAAGTATAGAAATCTGTCTTTATTCTACTCTAGTTTTTTTTTTTTTTTTTTTTTTTAATGGCTCATATTTATACTACATAATGCTCATCTGTTTCTCTCCTCATCCTCAAAAACAACATTTAACATGCTGGAATTTACCAAGATAAATAATAACTCCTTTATTTTGCATTGCATTTTGGAACGTATTCATTAGCACAGCTTCAATTTTTATACAATTGGTTGGAACTATTTAACCTTAACACTGCAAAATGAGAAAACAGGAAAAATCTAGGATTTTACATAAACAAAAACTGCATATATTATCTTGATATTGTGATAGATATACCCAGCTGATAACATTGTTTTTATTCTGACTATTGCTGACATCCAGCTTCACATACGTGATATCTTACAGCAACTCACCTTAGTTGTACCATGCATCTCTAGCTTTCATGCCAAGGGTATCCTTGCTCTTCCAGAAAACCTGTGGAGGTCCACTCAGCTGTTCTGATACATATACATAACGGAAACACTGGGCTTAACATCTTCTGGGGCACTTCTTGACCACTTAGGGGACAGAAATCATTAGGCAAATATCCTCGTCTTCCATATCCAAGGCAGAAAATTCTTATTATTTTTTCTTAATCAGGATCTCACTCTATCACCCAGGCTGGAGTGCAGTGGTACGGTCATGGCTCACTGCAGCCTTGACCTCCTGGGCTCAGGTGATCCTTCCACGTCAGTCTCCCAAGCAGCTGGGACTACAGGCATAGCCACCACACACAGCTAATTTTTTATAGGATGAGTTTTCGTTTTGTTGCCTGGGTTGTTCTCAAACTCCTGGATTTAAGCAATGATCTACCTTGGCCTTCCAAAGTGCTGGGATTACAGGTGTGAGCCACCATGTCCAGCCAAGCAGGCAGACAATTCTGAGATGCATTCTACATGACTCCTCAGAAGATCTCCAGTAAATTAAACTCTCTTGCCCACACAAATAGATAGCTCAATTAAGTTATCTTGAATGATTTTCCATCCCCTTTCATTCTTCCCAGTCCACAACTCCTGTTCTTTGGTATCACTTCTCAAAATCAGCCCAGGCGTGTGTGCACACGTGCGTGTGTGCGCACATACACACACACAAACCCTTATCTCAGGTTCTGGTTTCTGATGGCCTAAAATAAATACCATAGTCCGACAGTGGTGGGAAACTATGGGGGGAGAGGGAATGGGAGATGGGATTAACGGTAGTAAATATCTGTTTGGGGACGGGGACACACCTCTTATCAACAAGGGTGCCTGAATGAAGCATATTTGTATAACTAACTGTACCCCACAATATCATAATAAAAAATATTGATTATAAAAAATAAATAAATAAATATCATAGTCCTATTATGTGCATACAAACAAGGAAGATGAAAGATATGCAAGGAGAAACTAATGATGGAATAAGAATAGCTATCAATAATGAGCCTAACTGGTTACATTTATTGTAAATCACCTTATTTGGTGCTCCAATCAAGTGGTCTAAGTCATAAGCCGTAGAGTTGGGATTCAAAGCCAGGCGGTCAGCCTCTAGAGCCCATGGTTTCAATGACCAAGCTCTACGGAACAGTGTCCAATAGGAATCAGACAATAAGATTCTGAAAAAGAGAGTTGAATTTAGGGTGGAGTAGTCTGAGGAAGGAAGTAACTTTACTTGGTCTTGAAGAACAGGTAGGACTCAGGAAGGATATGTCAAAGGTCCCCAGTGAGAAAGGAATGCTACATAACCATTGTTGGGTGAGAATTATTCCATGCTGTGAAATAATTCTCAGTCCAGAGAATAATGATAAAATTTCTATCATAAGCAGAATAAGTTTGTCCCTTCTTATTATGAATATCTAGATATACTACCGTGATGACTTAGAATTGCTTAAAAGGCAAAACTGGCATTTGGATTGTGCTAGGTGAAAAGGGAAGAGTAGCCAGGTCCTAGAAGGGGCAGATTAGGAGAGACGGATTAGAAGGTAGGAAGGGCATCTTGTGGATTGGCTCTCAGAGGAGAAAGAAAACACCCAAAAGATAGTTCTCACATCAAGCAAGTATAGACAGAATGCTTAGCTCACCAGTCCAGAGGCTTCATGAAGATAGGCTTGTCCCTTGGAGGGTATATGTTGAACTTACAGTCAGACGTTATTGATGCTTTTCTGTACAAACTTGGGAAATGAGCCTCTGTGAAGTGGATAATCTAACTATTCATGGGATAAAAGAACACTTTTCATTTTATTGAGTGTAAAATTTTATTTTATTTTGTTTATTGAGTGTAAAATTTTATAGCCGGGCTCGGTGGCTCAGCCTGTAATCCCACGCTTTGGGAGGCTAAGGTGAGTGGATTGCCTGAGCCCGTGGGTTCGAGACCCGCCTGGGCAACTTGGTGAGACCTCATCTCTACAATAAAAATCAAAAAATTAGCCAGGCTTGGTAGCACATGCCTGTAGTTCCAGCTACTTGGAAGGCTGAGGCGGAAGGATCGCTGGAGCCCAGTGGGTCGAGGCTGCGGTGGCCGGGAGTGGTCACTGCACTCCAGTCTGGGCGACAGAGTGAGACTCCAACTCAAAAAAAAATTTTTTTATGTTTGTTTCAAGTCTTGAGAGAGATGGAATTTAGTAAGAAAATGTTAACCTTAACCTTCAAATCTACAGTCATGCATTACTTTCTTGATAGGGATGTGCTCTGTGAAATGTGTTAGGCGATCTTGTCGTTTTGCACACATGATTGAGTATACTTATACAAACCTAAATGATGCAGTCTACCACACCCCAGGCTATATGCTATTGCCTATTGCTTCCAGGCCACAAACCTAGGCTCATGTTACTATACTGAATACTGTAGGCAACTGAAACACCATGATACATGTATCTACTGTACAGAAGAGGTAAAAGTCAAAATACAGTATTTATTCCTAAGGGACCACCATCATCTGTACAGTTCATTGTTATGAGTACATGACTGTATTTCAAATTTGTAAGCTTTTCTTTTCTTTTTTCAATAATCAATATTTTTTTATTAAGATGTTGTGGGGTACAGTTAAGGGTTAGGTATACAAATACATTTCATTCAGGCACCCTAT
>NW_007253579.1:0-583 GCF_000164805.1 Carlito syrichta | reverse complement strand
TGTCAGTCATTTTCTTATAGTATTAGATTGGATGTTCAAGGTCCATTATATGAGTGAAAACATGTGATACTCGGACCTTTGTTTTTGTGAGAGGTCACTCAGTATTATAGACTCTAGTTCCATCCAGGTTGCTGCAAAATTCATGATTTTGTTCTTTTTTATGGCTGCATAGTATTCCATTGTGTATATGTACCACATTTTTTAAATCCAATCCTTTTTTGATTGGCAGCATGGTTGCTTCCAGGTTCTTGCTATTGTGAATAATGCTGCGATAAACATACGTGTGTAGGTGTCTTTTTTTTGTAGAGTGATTTGTGTTCTTCCGGTTATATTCCCATTAGGGGGATTGTGGGGTCGTATGGGAGGTAGATATTTAGAGCTTTTAGGAATCGCCACACTGCTTTCCACAGAGGTTGCACTAGTTTACACTCCCACCAACAGTGTGAAAGTGTTCTCTTTTTTCCACTCCCTCTCCAGCAGCTGTTATTTTTTGAGTTGTTGATAATTGCCATTCTGACTGGAGTTAGGTGGTATCTCAGTGTGGTTTTGACTTGCATCTCCCTGATGATTAGTGAAGTGAACA
>NW_007253578.1:2090-9456 GCF_000164805.1 Carlito syrichta | reverse complement strand
GACTCCATATTTTGTTTTATTGGTATACATGTCTAACCTTCAGGAAATTTTCATTTGGAAGAGAGGTTTATGAAGAAGGAGGTACCCCCAAGAAATCCATTTTTGGTGATGGTTGTGGGAGACACAGAGATAAATAATTCCATCTTCTACATCCAGCTGTGGTAGGGTCTTAGAGCCTTGGTAATATGAATTACAGCATCTAGAACCTCTGTAAGATTATCCATGGGGTCTCCCTGAAGAAGTCCAGGGGTATAAAATGGGCATTACTCTTGGTTGGGTAGGCTTGAGGCTTAGTCCTCTGTTCCTTCCATAAGCCTGAATGCAAAGAATTCTAAACCTCTGTGCTTGCCTTCTCCTGAAACCAATTTGCCCCTGCATGCTCCTTTTCCAGTAAGCTGTGAAATACAAGGTCTCCTTGTAATACTTTTATACACTGCTCACTGCAGTGTAATATATGAGACACTGCATCATAGTCTGGAGGTTCAAAATTACCTCGAGTAATCATTTCCTAGAGGGCTGGTAGTAAACATTCTGTTACACAGCTATAGATTGTTGCCTGTCACCATCCATCAGCCCCCAGGGATATATTAGGGAGAATGATATGGGAACAAACTGAGAACTGGTGAGTGTCTGCATGTGGCTGCCAGGTCTTTGCAGAGAGAGGCAGGCTTGGTGGTCTGTGGCAGGCTAGCTTTTGTGGGGGGGGGGGGGGAGGCTCTTTCAGCACCAAGGAACTGGAAGTGTGGGTCTGAACCCTAGTGGCCTAACTCAGCTCCAAGGTCATGGGGTCTTTCAAGCAAGCACAGAGGCTTCAAATTCTTTGCATTCCGCCATATGGAAGGAACAGAGAACCAAGTTTCAAACTTACTCAGCCAGGAGCAATACTCATTTTATACCCCTGAACTGCTCCAGGGAGACCCTCTGGCTAATGTCACAGAGACCCCATCACTGTAATTTATATTACCCTGCTCAACCTTGGCTCTCTGACATCTTCCCTATGTGCTTTAGACCAAATCCATCACCTGTGTTTGCAAAATAACAATTGTTCCCATTGATGAACACTCAGTCTGTCCCAAGGAGTTTGCTAAACCTTTTCATGTATTAACTTATTTTTCTTTTCTTTTATTATTTAATATTTTTTAAGAGATGGGGTGGCACTATGTTGCCCAAGCTGGTCTTGAACTCCTGGTTCAAAGTGATCCTCCTGCCTCAGTCTCCCAAAGGACTGGAATTACAGGAATGAGCCACTGCTCCTGGCCATGCATCATCATATTAATCATCACAGTGACCACAGGATGGAGATACTATATTAGTCCTATTTCACAACTGAGGTAACTGAGGCTTAGAGATAACAGGTAACTTGCAAAATCATGCAGCTGGTCAATGGCAGAATCAGGATCGAGCCCAGGGTGTTCTGCTTCCAGAAGCCCAGTACTAAGTCACTAAACACTGCCTCTGTTAAACATCTGGGTCTGCACTGGACCCACTAGTTTATATCCTAACTACATGTTTAAGGATGCTGTTTTCATCCTCACCATATAGATGAAGAAACAGGCTCTGAGAAGTGCAGCTGCGCATATAAGTTCAGAGAGTAGATAGCATTACTGAAGTCCCATTCCTGGTCTCTCAGACTACACACCTAAAAGTTCCTCCCTCAAAAGGCATGTAGCGTACAACATCGCTGCCTGCAGAGTGGCAGGGTATGTGCAGGCTCATCTCTTGTACCTAATGTCTTGGTGAGTTGAGGCCTAAGTCCCCACCAGGGGTAGATCAACTTTTGGGGGACTGACACTTGTACACCTTGGAAGACCCTCTTAAAAACACAAAGTTCTTGATACAACTTTTGTATGGAAGCATATATTTATCTAGCAGTTGCAGCCAAACGAGGGGACCTGAAACTTATACCTCATAAACTTCATGATAAATCCACTCTAGTTCCCAGTATCATGTGGGGTCTCACCTTGGATGCAAATCTCCCAAAATCAGAAGACTTCTCCTGCTTCAGTGGACTTTTAGAAACCTCAGAAAGGGAAGAGCATGATGTGGATGATTCAGAGTACCAGCATCATCTCTAGCCCCAGCCCAGGACTGGAGCTGGGAGAAGTGAGAGCCCTGCTTGACTCTCCGCTAGTTACTCAAAGTGTGGTCTCTGAGCTGTGGATCTATGAGCTGTTTGTCACCAGTCCAAGATGAGATTAATCAGACATCAGGAATAAGCATGTAGAAACATTTATAGCAATTCAGTAAGGCTTGGAGTCCAAGTGTCTTGTTGAATAGGGTGTGGACCAATCTGTGTTGTTAAAACTCAGTGGTAAGTTGCTTGTGGTGCCTGCTGGTAGTAGTCATGCACAGTAGAATCATGTATCAGTCCATGATGTACTGGGAGAAAAACAAAGCTGGATTTTTACAATAGACGGTATGAGAAACTGGTCTAAGCCATATCGAGGTGTTGTTTTGAATATACCCAGTCATCAACACTTCATTTCACAACCAAGCCAACCTCAAACCAAACCAAAACAAGAATAACAGCAACAACAAAAACCAAAATATAACCTGATCATAATTTCTTTGTGTTTAGTTTTGATCTGGTAAATCTCATTGGCCTCCATTTCTTAGCAGGCTTAAAGAAAGGTAGTCCCCAGTGTTTTTCAAAGTATGTCCAGTGGACAACTGTCTTCATCCAAATTGTCTGGGAAACTGTGTTTGTTCCTATTGCTTTGTAACAAATCACCACATACTTAGCTTAAAATGACACAAACTCATTTTCTCATCATTTCCATGGGGCAGAAGTCTTGGACCTGTGCTTGGGAGCTCATCAGGCTGAGATCAAGATATTGGCCAGAGATGAGGTCTTCTTCCATGCTCACAGGTAAGTGGGGGAATTCAGATCCTTGAGGTTGTAGGACCGAGGCTCTCCATCCCTAGTGACTTCCTACTGTTCTCTGTTATGTGGCCCTCTTTACAACATGAATGTTTACTTCTTCAAGGCCAATAGGAGTGTCTCTGTGAGTTTGATCTCTTTGACTTCTTCTTTCATCTCTAGATCCTCTTCTAAAGGTCTCACCTGATTATGTCAGGCTCACCCAGAACAACCTTTCCCTTGATTCATTTAAAGTCAACTGATTAAGGACCTTAATTACTTTTGTAAATCCCTTTATCTTCACAATATAATAGTGACTCACCAGAAATGTGACAACCATTATATTCACAGGTCTCATCTACTGATTTATTAGGCAAAGTGGGGTCCCAGAATGCACATTTCCAGCTACTTTGAGACTTTCCAGGTTACACAGATTCAGGCTTGGGTGCCTGATTCGTCACTTATTGACTGAGAGGCCTACAAATAAGTACTTCTTGTCTCTGACAAGTTAGTCACATATAAGGTGGGGTGGGCAACCCCTTCCTCACAGTATTGTAGGGGGGATTAGATGTGAAAGCAGATGGTGGTTTCCATCCTGCCTGCATATTAGATTCACTGAGGAGATGCCCTGGGCCACCTCGGACCAACTGAGTCAGAATCTTTAGGATGGGTCTATGTATCAACATCGCTTGAAACCTCCCTAAGTGATGCTGATGCACAATGGATATATTGCTCAGCTACTGCCCAGTAATGCTGTGCAACAAGTAACTGATTTTTTCACTCTTGTGTCTGTGGATCAGCCAGGGTTTGCTGGGTTGGACTTGGCTCCAGGCTGTGTGTGACTGCTCTGTGTTACTCATGCTAAAACCAACAGTTCTCTAGGACGTGCCTTTATTGTTGATGATGGCAGGAGTGGACAAATGTGCCACTTTCCTAAGCTCAGCTTAGAACTGTGGCAGTATCACTTCCTCCCACACTTAACTGTCCAAGGCAAGTCACGTGACCAAACCCAGCAACAATGGAGCAAAGATGTAGACTCTGCCCATAGAGGGTAGCACTACCCACTTACATGGCCAAGAGCTCACGGGTACAATTCTGTTGAGAGAAGGTGTGGGGTTGGGAGTAGCAACCCAATTTACCCCAGCTGACAACCACTGATGCTAGACAAAGCAGCCTTGAACATGGCTGGCCAGAATAGGTGCTCAATAAACATGGTGCATTCCCCCAGAGAGCAGACACACATAGCTTCCCCTGAGGCTGCTGTGTGCAAGCAGTTCTCCTTCTAGGACTAGTTCCAGGGATGAGTTGCTTTCCCAGCCTGGCATGATATTGGTCTCCAGGAAGAGAGGAGCTTGCCATAACGCACCAAGTACTTGGAGTTCCTAGGAAGGACGATCCCAACTGGAGGTTAAGAGAGCTATGATTATCTACTTAAATATCCATTTTCCCATCCACCTCCACAGAGTGCTCTATTTATTTGCCCACTCTTTGTAATAGAGCAGCAGAGGGAAAATTCATTAAGGCAAATTGTGAGAGTAGCTTTCAAAAAAATTCATCATTCTGTTTTATGTAGTGCGTAGTTCCCTGTTTAATGAGAACCCAGCAAGTCCATTCTCCTTAAGGGTTTAATAAAAGCATAATTTAAAAAATTTAGACAGATGGGGAAAATGCCGAGAGAAGCTATTTCCTCCATTAACTCGCAGAGCAGACCTTCTCGATCCTGCAAGATGGGTGGGGAGAATAAAAACTCCAGGAGCTATCAAGAGTTCTTGAAGGATCCATAAAACGCTGGTTGGAGGTTTTGTGGCCTACAGATTCTCACTAAACAGATAAGAATGAGATTTATAGGTTGAGTAACGGGACCGTTACCAGTTGGCAGTTTAATTAATGCTGATATAGGAGATTTGCTTTCTCTGAGCATTTGAACTGCAGAACACTGGAGGAGGAGATATTCACATTTTAAAAACCTTCTGGATTGAGTTGGGAAGATGGCGGCTGAGCCAGTCAGACTATGTGAGTCCTGGTGTGAGTGTATGAAAAATTTTGTGTACGTGCTGGTGAGCAAGTGGGCATGTGAGTGGCTGACTGAGTGAAGGCTAGGGAGCTAGTGGCCAGAGATCTCCTAGTGCAGAGACTGGTGCCGCAGCTGCTAGACTTGGACCCTAGCGGTTCCCAGGATGCAGAAGCGGGGTGCCATTTTTTAAAAATCAACTAAACCCTTCCTGCAAAGAAAATGCTGGGGAAAAGGTGCTGGGAGAGACTAAGTGGGAGCTCATGAGCCAGTGGCCAGGGCCCTAGTGTAACAGCTGGTGCTGCAGCTTCTCTGCTTGGTCCCTGGCTCTTCCCAGGTTGCAGAAGTCAAGCACCATTTTTTTAAAAAATGGACAAAAGTTTTCCTGTGAAGAAGCTCTAGGAAGAGACTACACCCCAGGCTCTGCCTCACCACTGCAATGGGAGAGACTGCCAACTCCAGGCTTTGCCTCACCACTTCAGTGCCTGGCAGGGCACTGGCTGTAGGGCTGTGGAGGGAGTCCAGAGGTGGAGGCCCTTGGAGGAGGACAGGAGAGACACCCCGCCATCATCTTGAAGGCGGAGTGGGAAAGTGTTCCAACTTGCTCACCATGGAGCAACAGAGCCATCTCTGTGACTGGCAGATCAGCTACTCAGGGATTGATAATGACCCAGAGGGAATATTCTGAAAGCACAAACTTTGGAGGGACCTGACAGGTGCTGAGTCCCAGGTGCCCCACCCCCTACCCTGATTCAGCCACAGGAGAGAGGGTGAGGCCAGAAAAAGGATGAGGAAGGACTCCACAGAGATCACTGGTGAGTCCGGGGCTGACCCAACACCCCCCCACCCCCCACAATCCTCTGAACCTCAAACCCACACAGCTGGGCCACGACTGAGAGGGACAAACACAGGTGGAGTCTGGATATCAGTCACAAGAGGAGAACTCCATTCCAGAACAGGCCTGGCTGGGACAACCCCCATGAGAGTGCACACCTGGGGAAGAGACAATCCCACGTCTCCCCACCAGAGGAGATCTCCCTGACCATACCGGAGTGGGACAGGAGGACTGCAGCCTCACCCACCTCCACTGCCCCTCCTCCTTCCCTGCTCTGGACACTGAGGAGAGCATGAAAGAGGTGGCTCTGCAGGAAAGACCTGATTAGAGGAACAATTACAGAGGCTGCCACAAGAGAGCAGGTTTCTTTAATTTAAAAAAATTTTTAAAACATTTTTGCCTGTTTGTTAGTTCATCTATTTTTAAAATATTTTTCCTTTGTGCATGAATGTGCATGTGAAGGCTTGCTCTGCATCCCTCCAATTCTTTTTCATTTCTTTTTCTGTTACTTTCTTCTTTTATTTGCTGTTTTCTGTTTATGTGTATGTGTGAATGATTGAATATTCACCTTTCAATTTTGTTGTTGGTCTGTTTTTGCTATTTTGTTCTTCTGGGTTTTTTTACTTTCATTTTTTATAGTTCAAGGTGTGTGTCAATATATGTGTGAGGGTTCGATCTGAATTCCTTTTTTTCCCCAGTCTTTCTATTTTTCTTCTCCATTCACTTTGTGCTAAGCGTGTGTGTGTGTGTGTGTGTGTGTGTGTGTGTGTGTGTTCAGATTTCTCGGTTTGTTGTTGTTGTTTGCTTTGTTTCACTTTGTTGTTATTACAGTTTGATTTGAGGTGTGTGTATATGTCTGTGTATGTGTGTGTTCAATTGTTTTTTGTGTTGGTTTCTGCTTTGCATCATCATATAGAGTGGTGGTGGGGAGAGGGTCTCAGGGAATACATACCACAATAAGTGAACATTGTAATTTGTAAGTAGTTTCTGAATTCTAGCGCCCCGTCCCCAACTTTATTTGAATTTCAAAAACTACAAGAGACAGCAAAGCTTCCCATCCACCGTCCTATTTCAAAATAGAACAGATCCAGAGCATGAATCAGGGAAGACTAGAGGGCTGAGCAAACATCAGAAGGGAAAGCCTCTCTCACTGTCACTGAATAACAGAACTAAAGAGAAAAACAAGAGATCTGTCACAAATGAGGAAAAACAAAAAGAAGACCATAGGCAAGTTCAAGTGCAACAAAGACAAAACTCCTGAAAAATCAGACCTTGGTTCCCAAACAATGAAAGTCACCAATGACTGGCTCCAGAATATGACAGAGATTAGGGAATGGATGGAAAGAGTGAATAAGACTCAAGAAAGACAAGATGCAACACTGAAAGAACTTGTAACAGAGATTTTGGCAATACAAAATTTCATCCAGGAAATAAATAGCAAGATGACAAGCATGGAAAGCAGAATTAATCTAGCTGAAGAACGAATCTCAGAACTTGAAGACTAGAACATGGAATTAACCTGATCTGTTAAAAACATAGAAAGAAGACTCAGAAAGAAAGAACAAAGCCTACAAGAGATGTGTAATTATATCAAGAGGCCAAACCTATGCCTGATTGTTATCCCAGAAGAAGAAAGGAAAATGGAGAAAAACTTGGAGCG
>NW_007253578.1:0-876 GCF_000164805.1 Carlito syrichta | reverse complement strand
AAGGACACTACATAATGATAAAAGGTTCAATCCATCAACAAGAAATATCCATTCTAAACATATATGCACCCAACACAGGAGCACCAGCATTTATAAATCAACTACTAACCAAAAAAATATGGACTCGAACACCATTATAGCAGGTGATTTGAGTACCCCACTAACAGCCCTGGATCATTGAGGCAAAAAATCAACAAGGAGATCCATAACCTAAACTTGACACTTGACCAAATGAACTTAATACATATCTACAGATTATTCTACCCAGCAACCAAGAATATACAGTCTACTCATCACCACATGGAATGTACTACAAGATCAATCACATCCTTGGCCATAAATCAAGCATAAACAAATTCTGTAAGGTCGAAATCTTGCCATTCATATTCTCAGACCACAAAAGAATAAAAATAAATATCAACATCAACAAAATTTCCCCAAAGCCCACAAAGATATGGACACTAAATAGCATGATGCTGAACAACTACTGGGTCAGCACTGAAATCAAAGCAGAAATTAAAAGATTCCTGGAAACAAATGAAAGTGAAGCAGTATCTTACCAAAACCTCTGGGATGCCATGAAAACTGTTCTAAGAGGACAATTTATATCTCTATGAGCACACTTCAAGAAAATGGAAAGATCACAAGTTGAGAGCCTAACAAATCACCTAAGGGAGCTGGAAAGAGAAGACCACCAAGACCCCAACTTTAGCAGAAGAACCTAAATGCCAAAATGAGATATAGAAGACAAAAATATCATAGAAAACATCAACAAAGCAAAAAACTGGTTCTTTGAAAGAATTAACAAGATTGATGGAACCCTAGCCAGAATGACCAAGAAAAAGCCCAAATAAACACAATCAGAAATACAAAAGA